>NC_142798.1:41778194-41958194 GCF_049724085.1 Artemia sp. Qi Xiang Cuo | reverse complement strand
AATTTAAGGTGACCAAATCGATCAAAAAGAATATTTTCTGGTTTGATGTCCCTAAATTAGCGAAGGTATTACTTTTGGATATTACATGGAATCAAATTAGGATACATAAAGTGTCAGGAATACTAAACTAATCTAACATTTTTCGGCAAGATCATTTTGTTCTTTAAATTAAATAAGAGCCAGTCAAGAAAAAGGAAACTCCAAGCAAAGTGATAAAACAGATAAAAAAGAAAAGACAAATCTTAAATGACAAGACATGTACTATATTTAAAAAAGAGGGAAACAAAATATTTGAAACCCTTTTTGTCTTTTTAAAGACATTGCACATAAAAGCTTATTCAGTTTGATTTTAGAGTCTCTAAAATCATAGAGTAGATATAGCAATTAGTTGAATTTTTCCTTATGAATGGAAAATCTAATAAAGCTGGTTCCAAGTATGTATGTTTTAATATTTGTAGGCTTACGACTTTAAATTTTTGTACATGAAAGATTTGTTGGCTAATCCCCCTACAAAAGACATTGTGTAAAACAGATGGTATCTAATTGACAACTCTAAAGTTTAAAAAAAAGGCTTAGAATCGGCCAAGTTTTTTTACTGATTAAAACAAATGTTCTGTTAACATAATTGTTTTTCTATGAAAGATCGTATTTTAGATTAACTGCAAGAATAATTTCTGCTAAACCAAGAAAAATTCAACTCCGGTTATTGTTTTAGAGGACACGTCATAAACATGTCACAACACGTCACTAAAAATTCTGCTGCTTGGATTTGGAATTCACACCGATTCAAGTCTTAACTCGGTCTTATACTGAGTTTTGATTTTGTAGTAAGAGTAAACTCGTTTTGTAGTAAGAGTTAACTTGTTAAATAAGAGCTCGTCTTTGTAGTAAGAGTTAACTTACTTCGTTTTTGCAACGATTCAGAACTTCAATCAGGAAGATCACAGACTGAACTTCTTTAACGATTTATTAAATCCTACCAACGATTAGTCAAAGGAATCAAGAAAAGAAACAGTCTGCAAAAAAATTACTTTTTTAATTGTTTATTTCCTTATCTCTTATATCACTCCGTTAAACTGTTTAAACTTTACCTTTACCACTCCTTCTTTCTTTATTGTGCCTCCTTAAGCAATTTTGTACCCGATATGCCAATATTAGAGAGAGAGAGAGATGAGAGAGAGAGAGGGGGAGAGAGTGAGAGAGAGAGAGGGGGGAGAGAGAGAGGGGGTAGAGAGAGGGGAGAGAAAGAGAGAGAGAGAGAGAGAGAGAGAGAGAGAGAGAGAGAGAGAGAGAGAGAGAGAGAATGTATTTAACAAACAAAGAACAACACAAAAAAAGAAAAATTTGCTAATAAGCCTTATGGCTATTGTGGCTTACTCCAACTAAAAAACAAATCTCTCATCAATGGATTTCACTAAAAAAAAAAAAAAAACACACACACACTTGAGACCCCGTACTATCCTGTTCTATTATAACAATATCATCCTATACTATTTCCCAATTAAAAACCATAAATCATAAAACACCAAAACAATGAAAGCGACCTACGAAAAGTCGGTATATCCTTCTCTCAGTTTTATCATAAGAAAGGGACTCCCATATAAAAGAAAGAACATGGCGAATTGAAAATACGCCTTGTAGACCTACTAACCGGTTTTCTAATTAATGACAAATTCCTTGTCTCATATTCATTCTGATCTCTCTCAGACGCAACTATCAAACATTCAGGTGCATTTTTTATGCAACATATCAAATATAAAAAGAGCCTTATAAAAATTAAAAACATCTGAAACTGATAAAATATTGAATTTTTTATAGCTATCTCTTACTGACATCCGATTATCACAATAAATAAGAACCCGAATCGCCGAATTTTGAAAAGCACGTAATGACTTCAAATGTGTAAAAAGTAGATGGATCGAACAAAAATAAATCAAATAAGGGTGGACAATAGAAAAATATATCAATCTAAGTATATTAACTGGTAAATAATATTTCAACTTTTTTAGAATCCCTACATTCCGAGCAATTTTATATGATATACATTGAATTTAATATGGAAATTCTCTGATTTTTTTTGTTTGTTTAAGAACAATAGATCTTTACCTATGAGCAAATCCCATCTTATGGAGACTGTCAATAGCCAAGGTAAGTTCAGCCATATAGAAACGAGTCATATCCTCTCCTAACACTCTATCCCATTTATCTAAAAGTCCAAGCAAATCTCCACCAGGATGATAGTCCATTACAAGACATAAATACTGAGAGTCTTGAAAAGCATAATGCAAGCGTGTAATCCATGATGACACAGCTTGAGCCATGATATTCCTCTCCTCTTCATAGAAAGTCAACTAGAATAAATAAAAATGCTAACCAGAAATACAATATGATATAAATATAACAATTAATAACATTTTCTAGTGGCTTTTATCATGGCTTTGAACGACCGTTCAACTTATTAGAAGATATTAGCCCTAGTTTTAGCCAAATTCCTTCTTTCAGGAATATTAAAAAAAAATGAATTGTTTAGGAAACAATTTCCAAAGTAATTTGTTATTCTAGATTGAAAATTTTTAGTTTAACACAAAAGTTAAACCCAAAACTCTAAAAATAGATTTGCAAAGCAGAGGCTACATAATATTTCGGGCCAAAAACACAATAATAGCACCATCATGGTATGAATAATCTGTTTCGGTACTCCAATATCCAATACTGAATTCAGGCTGGATCTGACAATAAATATTATGAAGTTCACATAATCTTGTCTTACACTAAAGTGACCCGTTAAGAGGTCAGATGACCAAGTTCATGAAAAAAACTGCGGAAATAATTGAAAGATACAGTTCGTCTCTAGTTTCGGTTATTTTTCGATTATCTTCTAGTTTCGTCTCTAGTAATGCAAGAATTATTTAGTGGGGAAAATGTTAAACCAGTTGTATAAGGAAGTTGATTTAACTTTTACATTTTAAATTAATTTATCTTTTACAATTTTACAACTATATGTTACCCTCTTTTGAGAATTACAGTTTCTCAACATGAATGGTGTTTAATCTTAATAATATATCAACTTGACACAGCAGCTGAACATCCATCTTTCGAAGAGAATGCGCCACAGCGTGGCATTG
This sequence comes from Artemia sp. Qi Xiang Cuo, assembly GCF_049724085.1. Taxonomy (NCBI): domain Eukaryota; kingdom Metazoa; phylum Arthropoda; class Branchiopoda; order Anostraca; family Artemiidae; genus Artemia; species Artemia sp. Qi Xiang Cuo. The sequence goes on along the minus strand of NC_142798.1, from coordinate 41,955,069 downwards.
CTGCCTACAGATTTTCAATATTTTGAATCGATATTTTAGATGTCACAGCATTTCGCGGCACAAAATTTAAAAAACAGCCACTTTGCTCTGGCAAAAATCTTTTTCTACTTAAAAACGGGACTACAAATTTCAATTTCCGTTCAAGTAGCCTTTTCCCGAAATTCTAGGACAATTGGTTCTATATCGACCCCCTGAAAAAAGAAAAAAAAAGCAAATTTACAAACAAACAAAAAAAATCGCATTGGTGTTCATCCTTCTGGAAACAAAAAACAAATCTTACATTTTTCCCTTTGTCTCTTTGGTCCATCGATTTGGCAAATCCGCGTTTCTTCGTTTCGTAAAATGGAATCAATTTTTTTTTTAAATACCACCATTTTCTACGTCAAAATTTTTATTGTCGTTCCATTGCTCTCTCAGACCAAAACTCTCTAAATTTATCTATTTGAGCAAGACTAAGTAACTACAGTCTGATCCACAAATATCTCCAGATATACTAATTTCAGTCCTTGTTCGTGGTCATCTAACTATTTTTCGCCAATGCCTGAATATTTTAAACTAAAATAGTCCAGTGCCAACGAAAATAGCCCAGTGCTATTTTTAGAAACAAAAGGCCTAAATGCCCCTCATTACTAAGCTATTTGTCCGTGTACTAATACGTAAAAGGTAAAGAACACGGCACTGGACTTTACAGTCCCTACCGGTGGTATAGATTTCCGTTTCTTGGCCCTTCAGCCAGGAAGTGCAATGGGGGGCTTGGGGGCCAAACATCCTGGGCTTTCGCACACCCTTCCTGTTTACCTTCCCCAGGTCTCTCCAGGTGCCCATTTAGAGCTGGGTCAACTCTGGCTGAGCTTATAGAGTCACACCACTGACCCCCGTCCCAAACCAAATAATTGGGTACACTAGGATTCGAACCCTCGCCCTCCGGACAAAGGATCCTAAATCAGCGCACCGTATACTAATCTCGTCAAAAATTTATTTAAATGTCTTAGCTGTTGCTACTCCTACTTCTTAACCTTGTCAAGACCCCTCCCCTACCCTAACCCTAAAGCCTGATGATCTACCTTTATCCTAAATACCACCTAATACAATTTCTATTTTGCTGATGTGGATCCTCAATATTATATCATTACACAAACGTCCTTTAGTCACCCTAATATATTATTATTCTGAAGTAGGGTAGTATATACTGCAGGGGTATAAGGTCATACGCATTGCCCATAAACACTATAAATATAAAATCAGAATTGACTATATAAGGTGTATTCTGCCCATATAAAGACCCATGGAAACCGCTTAAAATGCCGTTATTCCGAGCAAATAACATTCTAAGGTCTTGGCGTAAAAGAAACTATTGCTGGGAGAAGCAGAAGGCAGGGTTGGAGGCAAACTTTTACGCAAACACCTAAGACAACACTGTTAACTTAGATATATAGAAAAAAAGATGTAGCTGACAAGTAAACAACCAAGAAAATAATGACATGAACAAATTTATAAAACGAAAGATAAGCACATGACCTTTTTAAAGAAAAGTATCCTGTCGCAGCAGTGAAAAAGATAAATTAGCGAATAATGGAGAATTTAATGTATGCTACAGAGTGTCGTCATACTCATCTCGACTTGCATCTAATTTGAGTTTGTTCTAAGACACAATTGCCAAAACTGTGTCATAATGTCAAGATGACATTAACCACAAGCCATAACCATAACGGTTTCAATGCTTTGTCAAAGCTTCTACAATATTGTATTAATGCAAAAATTAACACAAGCTTCTTGGAAGTTGATTAGAATATTTTTGCTTCATAGTGGAAGATTTACAAATTGAGTTTCCGTTGTAAAAAATTAGTTTGAGGGAGGGGTAAGCTTTGGCCCTGAGGAGGCCGTAGTAACCGTTCCAACCTAAGGTGGCCCGACACAGATAATATGATTCTGACTTCCTTTTGGGAGATTGGGAAATATTATAAGAGGCAAAAAATAGACGAAACAAGCACCGACTTTGCTTATGTATGAACAAGCCTTTAATATTTCTAGGAGGATCGAGGTAATTTGAAATTGAAGCATTGACATTCACAAATGGTGTTCATTAGTAACAGGGGTGTTACCAAAGGCGTTAAATCTTCTTGTTTTTATTTGAGAAACGATCTATGCAAACTTCATAGGTAACTACAGGAGTAAAAAGTTTACATTTCAGCAGTAAAAAGTTTACATTTCTACAATTACTACTATCAACAACTCGGCCAATACAGCTACGCACGCTCCTTTTCCATCCCAATCTATTCAAAGCCTCCCTCTTTACACCCTCCCATGAAGTTCGCACTTCTCTTAAATCTTTCCTTACGACATCATCTCACCACGTTCGGGGGCGACCTGCTTTTCGTTTGGCCCTAGACAGTTGGCCGACAAGGATAATCTTTGACAATATGTCATTCTTCGTCTCGTCCGCAGTTTCAATGGCACTGCTTTTAAATTCTATTTTACAGCTAAATAAACAACCAAAGCAACTTCATCAAGGCTTAGCGACTAAGACGATAATTTCAGCCTCTTGAAGACTTAGTTCAACATAATTCAAAGTAAATATAACAAATGAAACTAGACCAATAGAGTTGGTGTAGATCCTTCGTCAACAAATATTTAAAACATGATCGATGTGCATGGTCTACCCAAATCTTTTTAGAGAAGCTCAAAACAAGATATGGAGGGAATTTATCGGTCTTGACCTTCATCATAGACGGATCTATATTTTTATAAACTATTTTCAGGATGCTTCTGGACAATATGACAAGAAATAGATGAAAAATTGCTTCACAAATACAGAGCCTATAGAATTAACTACACGATCGATTCTAAATTCAAAACCTGGCTCGGATTCGTTTGCTAGTAACTCGTAACCAAGATATAGGGACATGATGATAACTTCAGTTTTAAGTAAGAATAGAAAATATGGGCAGGAAAAAGGGGACTGTACTATACAGCAATACAAATCTCATTAAACAGTTCGTGGTAACGAACTGTAACTAAAGAGTGACTCAGCTCAATAAAAATCGAAACCCTAAAAAAAGTAATTCTAATATCAATAGATACATCAAAAGAAATAACTTATTATGCTGATTAAAAATATATAAGATTCATCAAGTTTAGTGTTACCCATCAAAAGTTACAAGCATGAGAAACTTTACCTGAATTTTAGGGGAAACCCCCTAAAATTCAAGGAATCTTCATGAAAATCACGCCATCATATTCAGCGTACCAGAGAACCCTACTGTAGATGTTCAAGCTCCTACCAGCAAAAATGTCGAATTTTGCTATTTTTGCCAGAAGACAGATCACTGATGAGTGTTTATTTATTTTTGTTTTTTTGTTGTTTTTTTTTAGGGGTGATCGTATTGAAATAATGGCCCCAGAAGATCGGGAGAAGGTGCATTCGAACGGAAATTAAAAGTTCTAGTGCCCTTTTTAAGTGACCAAAAAGACTAGAGGGCAACTGGGCCCCCTCCCACGTCCATTTTCCCCCAAAATTATCTGATCAAAATTTTGAGATAGCCATTTTGTTCAGTACAGTTGAAAGATCAATTAACATGACCTTAGGTGTAAAATTACCCCCCCCCCCCAGTCCGTGGGGAGAGGCCTATAAGTTATGAAATTTGCCCATTGTTTACGCATAGTATTTGTTATTGGGAAGTATACATAAATTTTTCGAGGGGGTAGGGTTGTCCATGGGGTGGACAATAGGGTTTCTATAAAGAGAATCTTCACTGGGGAGGGAAATTTCTGGGGGGGTGAATTTTCCAGGGGAGATTCTTCACTGGAGGAAATTGACAGATTGTGTATATAAAATTTCTCTTTAAATGTCTCACTTAATCGTTGCCAGATTTCTCATGTGGAGATGTTCCGGGGAATTATCCGGGGGCTATTTTCCCCGTGTTTTCATTTCCGGGAAATAATTTCCACGGAAGGGGGTGCTTCTGGAGTGATCGAGAAACCGATTAGAGATCAAAGCTTTATGCAAATGAAAGGATGCTAAGAAGAATTTTGCAGGCTGAATCTTCCACAAGCAATTTTACAGGGGGGGGGGGGGGTACAGAGCCTAGAATCAGTGAACTTTCCAGAGGAAATTTTACACAGGAGGAAAATTTGCCAAAATTAATATACAAATTTTATTTTAATTTTCCATGTACAGTGAGTCAAAATCGAACCTGTATTAGTTGAAAAATGTTCAAAAATTAAATTAAAGAACAGTCTTTTATAACTGAAAGTAAGAGTGACATTAAAACTTAAAACGAACAGAAATTATTCCGTATATGAAAGGGGTTGTCTCCTCCTCAACGCCTCGCTCTTTTTTCTAATGATTTTTATAGTTTTAAAAAGTAGCGTTGTGCCAGAGTCAAGCTTTAGCGTAAAGAGCGAGGCGTTGTTCTTATGCTGAAGTAATTATGTCTTCTGATAAGGATCAGCCCAGACCTTGCACAAGGTCTTATTTTCTATTTATACTACTAGCGGTATCTTTCATTATTTTTTCTCTTCTTTCACTAACTTTTACGTGCTTTCACTATAATTGCTCACAATAAATATATCCAATACTGAAACAAGAATTTAAAACAGCTATGCAGGTTTGCCAATTCATTCAGAAAGAAATTTTTTCAACAGTATTTGCATCATGCGCATGCAAAATCGTTGACAAAGTAAAGAACGATGAGTGTCCCGCTCATCTTTTTTTGTTTTCAAGGTCCTTCATCTAGAACAGATGGTCATAGAATGTTAGGGAAGTGTTCATAAAATCGGAATTTTGGAATGATAGGGCATCGGATCAGAATTTTTGAATACCTATTTTAATCAGAATCGTCCATAAAACTTACCTCCGGAAGTGATAATACGATTTTAGCTCTGGAACCAAAAGCCCTAAATTACGCAAATAATGCACACAAAATATGGGCTTTAAAGAACAAATTTGGTGAAAGGAGGTTAGATACGTTACACCTTGCTGAAATCAATCATGAAAACGATTTTGAAAAAGTATGAATGAAGACTAATGAGCATGAAAACGAAATTCCTATGAGCATCCCATCACTTGAGCAGAAAATGAGCAGAAAACAACTGCTCGAAAAGAAATTCGTAAGAAATTAAAAGTATATCAAATATGTACATAAAAATACTGTAGAAGTCGTATTTGGAATTGCAACTTGTAAAGGGATAAATTCAACTCTTATCGCTTCACTTCGTAAAAGCTGAAATGGTTTATTATGGCTTCCACATATTGATAACTAAGCTAAAGAGCAATACCTGATACTAGAATGAATCAGAACAAAGTAAAACTACATAAAGCAGTATATGGCAAAAAAATGTTTCAACTTTCGCATTAAACCAACATATCTTGAAATCTATAAACCTAATTTATTTTCCAGTGGATGTTTCGGAAGATAAGCTTTTATCAATTATGAGTCCGAGATGTACCCACGATGGAAACTGATAAAGAATATTTTGAAGAAGTAACTTGGCTAATGCAAATACTCATATTTGACTTTCTACTGTAAATTATAAAACTAATTTTATATAATACTAAGCAATACAATTCTTTGAGCACTAATCAAGAACATCAGAAAATGTGTTCCCAACAAGCTCCTCGTCCTTTTTCTCAGAGACTGGAGTTGCCATACCATCCAAAGAATAGGGGTAACTTCAAGAGTGGAAAACTAGCGCTAGTGTTAGCAAAAAAAATTCTGGCACCACATAGCGCTTGGCATTTCTTCGCATTTTTTCAGAACAATGATAAGGCAAAATTAGTTTTACAGGCGTAATTTGCATAATTATTGTAACAATAGGTGCCCGATCTCAGTTTCTCCAAAACCAAATACAATTACAAAGGAGCAAAAAATGTCAGGAAACGCCAAAACGCTTTGACAAGATCCAGTGAAAATCATTAATACACATAAGAAAAACAGAGGATCTGATGAAAGAGCCCTGAATCCCGACCTATGAAGATTGAGGCAATGCTGAAGATAAGACACTATCCAAATCTACTTTTTGGGTTCTTGTCTAGATAATATTTAATCAGGTTGAATGCGAACCCATGCATACAGATTTCCAACTTTCAAAAAAAAATCTGGTAAGACACTGAATCAAAAACTATTTTAAAATCCAGATAAACAGTCTATGAAATTTTCCTCTCCTTTATCCAGACATTTATGATCATATTGAATAGGAACAATTAAAGCGAGTACACTGTAATGCCAAGATTTGAAATCAAACTGGCAAATTGAAAAAAAAATCCGACGGGTCCAAAAAATCATACAATAATTTATAAATGGCTTTTGGGAGTGTTTGAGAAAGTACTGATACAATAGAAATCGGCTGGCTACAAGGACAATCCCTTTTATGAAGTGAGATTACCCTCAATTTAAAATTTATGTAATTCATGTCCGTTTTCAAATTCATTGTTTCATGTCCATTTCAAGTTCCGGCTTCATTATTTACTTTGATTGCTGTACGTTTTGAGTTTCATATCCTCGTTGATAGTAATTTTTGCTCATTAGTATCTTACATAGATTTATTTCTGATTATTTTAAGTTTTAAATTCGCAGATTAATTTTCAAGAAATCTTTCTAAAGTTTAACATTTTAAAGCTGTTTAATTACTGTAATAGCTCTAAACTACGTTTGAAAGAAAAGAATCTATAGATAAAAAAAGAACAAATTTGTATCGTTTTTACTTTTCTGTTGTTTGATTGTAACTATTGACCAAAAAATCACAGATATGAAACTAGAACTGCAAATTGCTTGCCGGCCTAATGTTTCTTTGAAAGAAAAATGGCAATCGAAAAGATATGCACAATTCTGTTCAATGTCCAAAAAAGATGCACGAAGATTAATTTTACTTTATTAAGTAATAAATTAAAATTCCTCACTTTCTATGTTTTATTAAGGAATGATGATATCTTTAGTTAACCAAAAAGGAATTAACTTCAGTTGCCTAGAAATCAAGTTCTTATTCCTAAGCTTGGGTGAAAAGGAAAAGAATCATTCCTTAATAAAACAAGAAAATTTTGTTTATTCCTCTGTAGTCCACTCAAGGTAACTCATTTGCCTAATAAAATAGACAGTAAGTAATTAACTGGAATGAGGGTTTCTCAATAAAAACACACCTTTAGTTTAAGAGCTATTCACCGTATTAAAAAAAAATCTGACTGTTCCTTTTTCGTTCTTTCACTGTAATTATTGACAAAAAAATCAAATATTGGAACCCTAAATTCAAAATGCTGTACCAGCCTAGTTTTCCATTAAAAAAAAATGGAGTTTCACGAGATTTTTATAACATTAGCATATTCAAATAAAAGTAATTAGAAATAAACTAAAGCCAACGTATGAAAAAGTAAAAAAAAACACTTTTGGTCTATCCTAATTGGGATCTTTTAATTTGTCTCAGTCTTTCGAGAAAGTATTAGAACCTCTAATATGTGGTTTATGAACCAGGAAACCACAAGCCTTTTAGCAAAGTCTTTAAAGAACTAGAAAATGATCCCACTTCATTCGTAAAAAAGTTAAGGATAACTGAAATTAACAGGCTATTTTATTTTGAGAAGTAATCTCAGGTTTCTTTTTTTACTTGCCAATTGTCAGGAAGGATAGGAAAATAAAAAATGTAAAAAAAAAAAAATGTACTTACGTCTTGTGATGCCAAAATATCGTCTTTTTTTAGGACTTTCATTGCATAAACATCCCCGCTTGATTTTTCTCGAACAAGTTTAACCAAACCAAAGTGACCACGTCCAATGACCCGTTCAATATTGAAGTCGTCGATGGTTACTCTAAGATTTTTAATGTAAGCAACGAAGGGTTCGACTGAAAAATAATCGAAACACTGAACAAGCTTGACCCAAGTATAAACGAAACCAGAAATGAGTTCGTACAAAAAAAAAATTGAGGATCTCTAAACCAAGAATATCAACGACAAATAACTCGGCTTATTACAAAATATTTACGTTTACTGCCCATATGGATTCAGCAGCGGTTATGTTTCTGCCTTAAAAAGTATACACTCAATAACAATTGGCTTGAACAATCCAAGCTCGGCAACACCCCCATTAACAACGCATTTCATTAGGCTTGTATCCCTTAAAAGTATCAATGACATGAAAATAAAAACATTTTTTACCCACTGAACCCATCTTAGGTCAATCCATAATTGAAATCGTGATTTTCTAAGATTTTCCTTTTGGTTGTTCCAAAATTACGAATTTTTTGGGGCAGTACCACATTTTCGCCAGTGGCACACTGTTGATTCATGAAAATAATTGGGCAAAACTGATCAGTTAAGTTCGATAACATTTTTCGGCCATAAAAATTCAAACTTTAACAATCTCCTGACTTCCAAAGAGAACTACACCTACAAGGGAAGCTATACCTTATGAAGCTGCACTCGGCCGTATGTTTTCAGCTTATTTTCACTGACTTTCAACCTCATTTCTTTTATATTTGGCACCAACAACTGTCAAAACTTAATAATCGCACATGGTGTTCATCTTAATAAAAAACTGAATTCCCGGTTTTCCATAAATTTAAAGATATGTATGGCTATGTAAGTTTCTGCTCAAACAATTCATTAATATTTCATTTACGCTGTCCTTGTTACTCCAAAGTATTTTGGCACTATGCAATACTATCTGTTGGTCCCTTTGGTACTAGCAAAATATTACGATGTTAAAACTTGTGGTAAATATATAGCTTTGATGTCTTATGTCTTGCCTCATATAGTAGCACCACTTTGGTTTTGTCATTTTTTTCTAAGTCGCCGATTCCGATTCATCGCAAGAAAGCGGTGGGATTCTAGCCTATGCTGTTCTTGTGAAAAATATGAACCTTAATGAATAGGAAATTATCATTTTTGAAGGTTGATTATAATTGTAACCTCAGGCCCCAAAGGATTTGTTTTTCCTCTGTCCTTGAACTAGAGCTTACAGTGTACCAGCTGAAATGGAATTTATACAGTGTCGGAAAAGACTATTTGAAGCAGTTCCGTCTTCTTCAATACATGTTTCTTCTTTGGAGTCGAAAGCTCAATTCTAGATGACAAGCAGACAGGCACCAGTTTCAAAAGGAAGTTAGAATATAATCAAAATGTGCAGCTACTCTGTGTCCCCTAGCCAAAATATATTCTAGAGGCCGAAAAAGGACCATTTTCCCACAAAAAGTGCTGCCATCTAATGTTGTTGGTCATTTCTGCTTGTGATTTTGGCTGAGTCTGTTGTTTAATTTTCTGCATTTAGCCAACTCCCTTTACCAACTTCTTTTTTAGCAGAACGATAGGCATGTTTTTCCTTGTTTGTGCAGGAATTCATGCAAGGATCACCGATCTATATGAAAGAAAACTGCAAGTGGAAACAGGGCCCCTTCAAAATACCTCCCTACCGCCTACGCCTCGTCTAAAATTAAAGACTGAATAATAAAATTTTCCTAAAAATGTAAATATACTCCAACACATATCTTCTTAAGTAGAAAAACTTTAAAAGTCTTTACGAGTATTCCTACAATAAAACATAATAAAACTATATCAATTGAAAACCTCACAGAACTTAAATAAGAAACTTTTTGAAGAAAAAGCTGTTCCATAGAAATGTAAAGAATAATACCGTAAAAAATTACAATGTGAATTACGACACAGAGAAAATACGATACATGACAGAGCTACGTACAGAAATTGCTTTGAATTTACAAACGAAACTTAGTACGAGCGGAATTCAAAAGAAATAATCAAACCAAACTTAAAACGAAGGGAATTTGCGATGATTAATAAATGAAAATTATGACGAACAGAGATTAAGTAGAACAATCAAGTTAAATTTAAAATGAACAGAAATTACCACGACTGGAAATAAACAGAAACAACCACAAATGAGAATGGAAATTTTTTTTTTTTTTTTTTTTTTTTCAAGGTTAGTAGAAAATAATCAGATTATTAATCAGGCTTGTAGCAGAAAAGCAATCAGTTAATTAGAAAAAATACACAAGTGACTTTCAATCTAGCTTTACTATTTTAAAATGACACTTTATCCGCTCCTACTTTTCCAATCAATTTCATTTCATTCAAAAGTACAGAAAACTGAAGTCTAAATACAACTCTGAAAACACCAATCGATAATTTTAAAGCAATTTATTTAGTTTGTAGTGTAACGCAAAAGGTTACCTAAAATCGTGCTTTCCGGCAATCCAACCAAGGTCAAACATAAAGCAAGATTTCCTCGAATGAGTAGAAAGGCGATAAGAAAAGATTTAAAGAAAGTAGCAACTTCATGGAATAGGGTGAAGAGTGAAACTCTGAAAATAGTGGGTTGAGTACCCAGCCCTGTAATGTTCGTTTCATACGGCTTGGAGCTCCGACGGTTTGTCAGTTGTAGTATTATAGCAAATGATATTCTAGCCTTTAGGGTGTCTGAGAGGGGGGGGGGGTCCCCTTTTTATTTGTGGTAACCTGCGCTCGTTTTAAGTCTAGTCTCCTCGTTAATTGGAATTTTCGCTTATTTGAGCTTCACTTACTTATTCATAGTGATTTTGGTTCATTTTTAGTAGGGCTTGATTATAAAGTTTACCCCTGTCGATCGCACCTACTATTTTATTGTCTCTCTCATCCTCCCTTTCTACTAGTGTTGCAGTTCGTTTGCCATTTGAATGGCATGTTCAGGATATTGTTGAATATAATAAAGTTAAAACAACAACTGCGTTATAAACTCAGCTTAATTTATATAGGATGGGGCATCTGAAAGCAAATATAAATCAAATTCATATAAATAAGAAAATTGATTTCACTAATCATTTTAATGAAATGATATCATCATTTATGGCAATGTATTCATTCAGAGCTTAAATTTACTGTCAGAGATGTGTTACTCTTTGCTGATCGATTTCGAGCTCCACTTGAATACCTCCTATCCCACAACAACAACAGGAAGACTGTTCTTGAGTTCCAGTACTAAACATGAGGAAAATCCATAATTAAAAATAAAGATGGGTTCAAAAATTACAATGGTAAGGATAGAGAAAAGAACTATTGTTTTTTGTAACTAACTATCAAAAGAAAAACTTACATTTCTCCAAAAATCCAGAGACAAATTTGTCATGTTTTTCATTCTTGCCTTTTAAGTTGTCATAAAAAGTGACCAATATGTCCAAGAGAACCTCTTTTGGTGAATAGTTCCTAGTTGCAAGCAAATTAGTAGCTTTCCCTTGGAAAACCTGTTGGAAACACTTCTGGCGTGCAAATATGGATTCGGAATAAGCCATATTTCATTAATTCTTCTTGAAAATCTGAAAAAAAAGTAAATAAAATACATTACTCATAGAAAAGATGGACGTATAAATCCCTTCTAATCCTGGAAATTACTCATTTTTTCTACATAAGGGGTTCATTTATAAACTATGCAAACACTGAAGAAAAATGAGTGGAGAAGGAAAGCTAAATGCCTTCTCAAAGTTAAATCCCTACTAGTCCAGGAAGGGAACGATTTGACCGGGAACAAATTGCAATAGAAATGATTCTTTCACTACCCATCTCAGGAAAATGCGCTGATTCCAAATATGCAAAGTTTGCTCATCTAGCTGTTTCACAAATAGGTTTTTTTTTTTTTAGATTGCGGTTGATTTTGAGGAGGTGAAATTCGTGTTTCCATATAAAGGCGTACAACAAAAGAATTGATATCTAGAATAGGGTTCTAGATCACGGTGAGTATGAAAATCACCTTTATTTGAACCTAAAATTAAAACTTTCATTTATCTTTTTAGGTTGAACGATGAATATATAGCAAACTACTAAAAATTATGTTTTTGAGGTTGAGGTTGATTTTGAGGATGTAAAATTCATGTTTTCATATAAAGGCGTACAACAACAGAATTGATGTCTAGAATAGGGTACTAGATCACGGTGAGTATGAAAATCACCTTCATTTGAACGTAAAATTAAAACTTTCATTTTTCTTTTTAGGTCGAAGGATGAATATGTAGCAAACTACTAAAAATTATGTTTTTGAGGTTGAGGTTGATTTTGAGGATGTAAAATTCATGTTTTCATATAAAGGCGTACAACAACAGAATTGATGTCTAGAATAGGGTACTAGATCACGGTGAGTATGAAAATCACCTTTATTTGAACTTAAAATTAAAACTTTCATTTATCTTTTTAGGTTGAAGGATGAATATATAGCAAACTACTGAAAATTATGTTTTTGAGGTTGAGGTTGATTTTGAGGATGTAAAATTCATGTTTTCATATAAAGGCGTACAACAACAGAATTGATGTCTAGAATAGGGTACTAGATCACGGTGAGTATGAAAATCACCTTCATTTGAATGTAGAATTAAACTTTCATTTGTCTTTTTAGGTTGAACGATGAATATATAGCAAACTACTAAAAATTATGTTTTTGAGGTTGAGGTTGATTTTGAGGATGTAAAATTCATGTTTTCATATAAAGGCGTACAACAACAGAATTGATGTCTAGAATAGGGTACTAGATCACGGTGAGTATGAAAATCACCTTTATTTGAACTTAAAAATAAAACTTTCATTTATCTTTTTAGGTTGAACGATGAATATATAGCAAACTACTGAAAATTATGTTTTTGAGGTTGATGTTGATTTTGAGGATGTAAAATTCATGTTTTCATATAAAGGCGTACAACAACAGAATTGATGTCTAGAATAGGGTTCTAGATCACGGTGAGTATGAAAATCACCTTTATTTGAACCTAAAATTAAAACTTTCATTTATCTTTTTAGGTTGAACGATGAATATATAGCAAACTACTGATAATTATGTTTTTGAGGTTGATGTTGATTTTGAGGATGTAAAATTCATGTTTTCATATAAAGGCGTACAACAACAGAATTGATGTCTAGAATAGGGTTCTAGATCACGGTGAGTATGAAAATCACCTTTATTTGAACATAAAATTAAAACTTTCATTTATCTTTTTAGGTTGAACAATGAATATATAGCAAACTACTGAAAATTATGTTTTTGAGGTTGATGTTGATTTTGAGGATGTAAAATTCATGTTTTCATATAAAGGCGTACAACAACAGAATTGATGTCTAGAATAGGGTTCTAGATCACAATGAGTATGAAAATCACCTTTATTTGAACCTAAAATTAAAACTTTCATTTATCTTTTTAGGTTGAACGATGAATATATAGCAAACTACTGAAAATTATGTTTTTGAGGTTGATGTTGATTTTGAGGATGTAAAATTCATGTTTTCATATAAAAGCGTACAACAACAGAATTGATGTCTAGAATAGGGTACTAGATCACGGTGAGTATGAAAATCACCTTTATTTGAACGTAAAATTAAAACTTTCATTTGTCTTTTTAGGTTGAATGATGAATATATAGCAAACTACTATAAATTATGTTTTTGAGGTTGAGGTTGATTTTGAGGATGTAAAATTCATGTTTTCATATAAAGGCGTACAACAACAGAATTGATGTCTAGAATAGGGTACTAGATCACGGTGAGTATGAAAATCACCTTTATTTGAACTGAAAATTTAAACTTTCATTTATCTTTTTAGGTTGAACGATGAATATATAGCAAACTACTGAAAATTATGTTTTTGAGGTTGATGTTGATTTTGAGGATGTAAAATTCATGTTTTCATATAAAGGCGTACAACAACAACAGAATTGATGTCTAGAATAGGGTTCTAGATCACGGTGAGTATGAAACTCACCTTTATTTGAACGTAAAATTAAAACTTTCATTTGTCTTTTTAGGTTGAACGATGAATATATAGCAAACTACTAAAAATTATGTTTTTGAGGTTGAGGTTGATTTTGAGGATGTAAAATTCATGTTTTCATATAAAGGCGTACAACAACAGAATTGATGTCTGGAATAGGGTACTAGATCACGGTGAGTATGAAAATCACCTTTATTTGAACGTAAAATTAAAACTTTCATTTATCTTTTTAACCCTTTCAGTCACGAATTTTAGCCTGGAAGGTCAAAATTATGAGAGTAGCGAAAGTCAACCATGTGATGGATAAGTACTTACCAGGAATTTTTTCAGATTTTTTTCTGAACGTCTTCTTTCTTTTCCACCATGTACTTGAGCAAGGACAGTGTGACCAAATTTATTCAAATACAGTATAAAACCAATGAAAAACTGAGACTTCAAATATAGTACAAAAAACGAGAAACTGAATTGACAATGATCCTTTTACGTTTCTTTAGGTTTGTGAAACTGTGCGAAACAGTTTCGCGATTCTTCCAGGCAAAGTGGGACGTTGCACTTGGTACACATGAACCTAGTCTTCATGATACAGGGGGCATTTTTACACCTGTTTTGGGCGGCAAATTTTTCTGGCCAATGAGCAAAGGAATCTTTCTTCACGGCGGAGCAGGGCCTACGAAATTTGAGTTTTCGTTTCCTACGATTTTCGGCAACCGAGTCTTCTTCATCACTCTCCTCCTCTTCGCTTGAAGGAAGAGATCTGGGTCGGCCTCTTCTTCTAGGAGTGTCTTCAGACATAATGAGAGTCTCTGCTATGTCGAGTCGGAAGGTGAACGAATCGACAATGTTCTTTTGTCTCATATTCTGTGCCTTGCAAATCTCGACATATTCAAGCCAACTGTTGACTACAGCAAGATCGATCAAATGGAATACGAGTCTCAAAGTCCATTTTTTTGATCGAATGAGGGTCCTATAGTAGGATACCATCTGGTCAAGCTTATCAACCCCACCCATACTCAGGTTATAAGCCGCAATAGCTTCCGGCTGCGTCACTTGTACCTCTGTCTTCGTTTTCTTACACCACTTCATCACGTTTTTTACGTTGCCGCTTCCAATCATGTTAGAAGCGACTATCACCGATCTACAGTCCATCCACTTGATCAGACATACTTCTCCACTCACTAGCTCGTGGAACGCCCCCTTCCTTTCTTTTTCAGAGACGTATCAGATTCCAACTTTGCGCCAAGAACTCTATTCGCTCTGATCGTGCCGGTGCCATACATACTTTTCCGTTCAAGCTCTTCAAGGAGCGGAATACTCGTAAAAAAGTTGTCAAAGAATATTTTCGTATGCGGGCGAAGCTGGACGCGACCAGCAAGAGCTAGTACCATTCCAGGTCCCAGTCCGAACTGCTTCTGCTCTTCCGTCAGGATAGTTTTCTTACCCTGGTAAACATCAAAAGTGAGTATGATGCCGTTACTGTTACAAAGCATAAAGATTTTTATGCCCCACGGTGTTGGCTTCCCCCTGATATACTGTTTTATGTCCAATGCACCGGTGTACGGCACCATTTGCTCGTCGACTGATACATACTCAGAAGGTACGATGCTTTCTGTCTTTTTCAGGACCCGGTCTATAACCGGACGAACCTTCCATACGCGCTCGGTGTTCTCCGGGTCTTTAGAGAGGATATCTACCAGATGAAACAAATTTCGGAGACGCGAAAACCTATTGAAGTTCATGGCGTCTGCTATTAGAGGTATCCGAGTCCGACTACCCCAGTACATGCGATACCTTGGGAATTTAAAAGCACTCATCGCTATATGAACACCTATGAACCTTCTTATTTCAGAGGCTGTTGTACCCAAACTTGAGCCGGTTTTCTGTACAGAATAAAGATTGGTCATCTCGGCGGCTAACTCATAAAATTCACTATCAAAATATTCTTTGAAGTAGTCTATAGGCTCCTCGGGACCAAGTGGCGGCGGCGCCGGGTCGGCATTGTTGATAACTTTCGAGAAGATCGCATTCTTCCATACGAGTCTGCGTTTTCGATTTTTCGGAGGCGGGGGGAGGAGCGGCTCATCATCCTCAACTTCCGATAATGAATCTTCATCCGTATCGTGTGGCTGCGATAGATTTACTGACGCCCAATCTTCACCTTCGTCATCTGAGTTTGGTAGGTCCGATAACTCTGAAAGGTCTGAGTCGATCGCGTCCAAGACATTCAGTATGTCAGCGTGACGAACTCGACGTGGTCGATCATTGGATGGACCTGGAAAAGAAGATAGTGAGTCGCTTTTACAGAATATCGACTTGACAGGAAAAATTTATCACTGATTTTTTCAAATAATAATACCAAAAGTATGTTCCTCTGACTGTACCATATATGCTGCTATTGAACTAGAAAAGTTAGTATCAAGTCACACTGTCCTTACCCAAGAACACGCTACTTCGAAAAAATCTGCGGCATCTATCCAACGCACTAGCGAGGTAAACTTTTTTATAGATGGGGTAACTAACTGAAAAGGACAAATGAACCCCTTTTTTCGCGTATTTTCATGGTAAATCTGGTAAAAAAAATGCATGAAAACATACCTGGTAGATCCATTCTTTCGAGTACGGATGTGCAACAACTTCAAAATACTGCTAAAAATCAGAATTTAGCATCATCGGTTTGAAACTTCGCCAGTGTCTTTTCGCATTACTTATTATTATGGAGCGCATACTCGAGTATCGCTGCCACCTACAGGGTCCAAGAAGACCAAGCGAAGCTGTGATGTTCTCATGTGAGAACATGGTGACTGAAAGGGTTAAGTTGAACGATGAATATATAGCAAACTACTAAAAATTATGTTTTTGAGGTTGATGTTGATTTTGAGGATGTAAAATTCATGTTTTCATATAAAGGCGTACAACAACGAAATTAATGTCTAAAATAGGGTACTAGATCATCACGATTATGCAAATCACCTTATTTGAATGTAAAATTAGAACTTTCATCTAAATATTCCATCAGTTTCATAACCCTTTTGCGACTGACGGGACCTAACAATTCCAAATACGCTGCGAATACAGTACTGACCTTCGATCAGCCATTTTACTGGAAAGCTCTTACCATTATTGCTGCCGAGACGGATGCAAGTCCTATAAAAAAAAATCGTCCTGTGGCTGGATGGCTTCCACACACTCATGAGTTACATTGGGGCTGTTGGACAGATTATGGAGGGTTCTGGACTTCAAGACACGTTGGAAAATAATATATGCACCAAATTCTATTCTAAAAATCATTTCTGGGAGAGCCTATTTCAGCGCTATACGAGGACACATACTTACTGACTGGTCACTGAATACACTATCCTTCGCTGAGCTTTACAGTAATAAGGATGCTGCCAATTCAGCAGACACGGAAAAAATATTCAGTACCTCCGACGAGCTTATGGAGTTCTTCACTGTTTATCTTGGTGCATTGGAAGGTCACACAGACATGCGAAGTATAGAGGAAAATCTGTCCCTGGCAAAAGTCGCCAAGAAATTTTTTCTCTTAAACAGTCACTTTCGGAAAAGTCACGTACGGCGAAACTGTGGATACAATATATGGAAATGATAGACATACTGAAGAACTTCATCCAAGCAGAGCGTATGGGGAACTGGGATTTTCATCTTCAGGCAGTTGAAGCTATGTTGCCGTATTTTGCAGCGTCCAACCACTTCCTATATACAAAGTCTGCCAGGGTGTACCTGCAAAATATGAAACAGCTGGAAACTACCAATCCCGACGTGTTTGACAATTTTCAGAACGGGAGCCATGCTATCCGCAGATCCAAAAAATTTTGAGCGGGCCTGTCGTCAGATCTGGTCATTGAGCAGGTCCTCATGCGCTCGTTGAAAACTAACGGTAGTCTTACAAGGGGAAGCAGCATGAGTGAGTTGCAGAGGCTGACTTGGTTACTCTCAGCACCAACTTGTAGTGCAATTAATTCGTCGATGCGAACTTTTGCTAAGGTCCAATACGGGACTAGCAAACAGCACAAAAAAGTTCTAGAGACCAGGATTGAACATGACACACATGAAATTACCATGCCCCTTTACTTTCTTACTGAAAGTACCCCTCTTGCAGAAGAACAAATTATTTGAAAAATCACTTCTGGAGCTACGACCAATGAAAATTTCTGCATTGACACAACTAGATGCGTCGGACAAGCAATCATGGGTACTAAGGCAGGATAAAACGTCAATACGTACACATTTAAGAAACAGTTTGTAACAGGAATGATTGCTAATAAAGCTGCAACAGTTATTGACGGACAGTCAGTTGCCGTTGATCCAGCATTCATGTTTCAGCGGCTGGTGACAGTTGCTGGAAATAGCTAAGATGATTTGGAGTCATACTTTAAGTATGAATTGTGTTCACCGCCTCCGTCACTTTTTGAAGCAAACGGACTTCCACAAACAGCCAATAAGCCTGCCCTTGCCGATGCGATGTGGCGTCTAGTTGCAGAGCAGCAGCCAAAAACTGAAGACTTCGTTAAAGATTTCAGTGACAAGCATATAGTTCTCGATGGTGGGCCACTGCTTCAGCTAATTCCTTGGGAAAAAAAAAACTCAACTTATGATAGTATCTGCCAGAAGTACGTTGACTAGGTTGCACGGAAATACGGGGCGCAAAGGACGTCGGTGGTTTTCGACGGATACGACCAAGCACCTTCAATCAGACATCACCCATTTGAGACGGAAAGGGAAACGATCGTGCCCGCAGATCCATTTTAGCAGGAATATGGTCTGTTCTACAAAGAAAGAAGTGTTCCTAAGCAACTTCAAGAATAAGCAAGCAATCATAACCATGACCAGTGAGTACCTGACCAAAGCTGGGTGTCAGGTATACCAAGCAGAAGGGGACGCTGATCTTCTCATTGTTCTAACCGCAGTTCGATCTGCTTCTCTTATGCCTACTGTCCTGGTTGGAGACAACAAAGATCTACTTATACTTCTGGGTTATCACGCACAGAAATGGAGTACAGCGAACTACTTTTACTTCAAATCTTGAGCTGGGATCTCAAAGAAAAGATCCAGGTATACACACTAAACGAAGCTCAAACTTAGACATAGCATATGTAGCCAAGTTGAATATGTCCACGCCCTCCTTGGGCGTGACTAAGCTCTTCGTGTCTATAGCAGTGAGAAGTCAGCGGGACAAGAGCTTCTGATAAAAAACAACGAGTTTTACAAAACCACTAAAGTTTTTATGGACCCACTATCCACCAAGCACGAAATTACAGCAGCTGGGGAGAAATCAAAGATACTTTCGTTTAAGTGTCCAGGCTCAATTTCAACCCTCAATCAGTTGCGTCATCTCAAATTCATCGAGAAAGTTACAGCATATGCTTCGTATGTGAGTCTAAAGTTCTCCCTCCCACCAGTGATGCTTGCAGCTTCCACTCACTTCGAGTTTATTTGCAAGTTGAATCGTGGAAAACCCTGGGATGTAATCTCGACCCTGGTCAGTTCGGTTGGGTAATTCAGAATGGATTATATCGCCCTATTTTTGGTGAACTCCCCTCTGCCCCCAACTCTCTGCTTGCAGTTTTTCGCTGTAACTGCAAAACTGACTGCTCAAATATGCGATGCACTTGCAAAAGAAATGGCATGAAATGCACCTGGGCCTGTGGAGCTTGCAAGGGAACAAGTTGTGCGAACTGTGTTACAACTGAGTTTCTCGGAGTTGATGATCTCGAAGATAACGAAGATCTATGAATATTGATATTTCGTTTTTTTATCACATTTGTATATTATATAGCTGAAAAAGTTGAGAATGCTTTAATCGTTAATTAAACCATCAAAATGGGTGATAGTTGTCATTCTACATTTTAAGACCGGTTTCTTTCAGATTAAGCGTGGTTTAACACTAGATGAGAAAATTCACCCTCCTCCCGCATGCGTCTCCTTTAAATATTGACAACCGTTGTTTATCCTTGCAGTTAGAGATCATTTTCAGATTCAGCGCACTTTATTACCCCTAAATGCATATTGTTTTTCGTGGTTCTACGCATTTCTGGAAAAGACATATTTCTGTTCCTCATTATTTACCTCAACCCCCAAAAAAACGTATTTGTGAAATAGGTAGATGAGCAAACTTTGCATATTCGGAATCAGCACATTTTTCTGAGTCGGGTAGTCAAAGAATCATTTCTATTGCAATTTGTTCCGGGTTAGGCCCTTTTTTTTCACACACTTCCTGGACTATACATTACAGTATATTTTCCAATAATATAATTATGAGGCCGAAATCAAATAAACTAAGCAGTGGTACATATTTATTAGTTCATGAAAGTCGGCAGCAGGAATAGTAGCACAAAACACATAAAAAATGGCAAAAGAAACTGAAAAGTTACTGTTTTATGTTACTTGCCTAAGAGTTGCGTGACTCAAACCTATCAGATTTCAAATCCCTGAAATTCAATGCCGTTCTTTTGTTTGATCATAAATTCAATGCCGTTCTTTTGTTTGATCATAAAAACAGGCGAATACAGCTAGGAATTTTAGTTCCATTATAATAAATAAGGGCTGCGTACACCTAAACTTAAATATATTGATTTTAAGGCTATATTTTAGCAAGAGATTTTAGGACCCATTTTAGTATTTCATGTTAACCCATTTAGAAAGTCTTTAGAATTTTTAGGGGGCGATAGTCCCACCCTAGTGTGTAGTGCTTTGAATTAATTGTTCATTTTAATTTCTGTTCGTTTTGGGTTTCATTCATTCATTAATAGTAGTTTCTTATGGTTTTAAGCTTGAATCGTTATACGACCTTATTTCTGCTCGTCAAATGTTTAAATATTTTCTTTGAAATACTTCTTTCTGGAAAAACGTTTCGTTTTTTGTTGTTTTTTTTTATTAATGAAATTAAACATCAGATTGAACGTAACAAGTCTTGCCAAAGAACAAGATGTTCTCTCGACAAAGAACGACATACTAAAACATGTTTCTGCTCAAAAAATTATCGCGAAGAATGACAGTAGAGATAAACTGTATACGGTAAAACAGTTTATTACATTAGAATAGTTATAAATAATAATTGAAAGAATATGAATAAAAATAACCCAGAAACTAGCTTGTGAGCGGTAATAATTCAACTCTCTAAATAAAGGAGGGTCACAGAGCTCAAGTGTGGTATGTGGCACAAGGTGGCTACCCTACATCCTCTCGATTTACTCCCCATCCTTGCTGAGCCATCGTGGAAAAAGTGGTGTAAATAGTAGCATCGTGGAAATAGTAGCAATGCTACTTGGCAGTTTTCACGGCATAGTGAAATTTGTTGGCAGATTTTGGAATTCTGTTACTGGCAGCTTTGGAACTTTTTCCATACCTGTTGCGGAGGTAGAGCATCACTGGCCTTTATTGTTTTATTAAGCAACGTTGTCTCTGGAGAATTTCTTGTTCAAAGATTAGCAACTTGTCAGTGTTTTTCCTATTGCAACGAATCTTGCTATATAAAAAAAAAATCGGCCCCACCACAAAGTTGTGAAACGTTTGGCATTCCTGTTCTTAATAATTAGAAAAACAAAACAAAGCTGTTGATATTTGGAATTCGAAGAATGTAAAGGAAGATTCCCTGGTGAGCATCAATTGGAATCAGTAGCGTTAAAATAAAATATTTTAAATAATTCATAATTGAATTTTAATTACGCCCTCTTTGTTTTACGCAGTTTTGTGAGCTACCATTTAGTGTGATAAAGCAATACTCCTTCCCTTGCTCGGATATGATTAACTTATTGCACAGTCATTTAAACTAATCCCAGATGAAGCAAAAAAACTTGCATTTCTAAACCACCAATTCAAAATTGTAGACAACATACAATTAAAAGTTACTTCCCATAAACATACAAAGACAATTTGGATTGAAACGCCAGCTACTCGTACCCTAGAGGTCGTACGTCCTAGTAGCTACTACACTTTTGTTAACTCAGGTGCAAGTCCCATCTAGTGAATGAAGACGAAATATTCCAATGATCCTTACAGGCACCAAAGTAGGAAATTTTTCTGGGCAGGGGCTCAATTAAAAAAATGTCAAGTAGCGTAAAAAAATATTAGAAATTATAGGGAAAAAACCCAATAATAAACCGATACTGAAGGGATGGCGGGCCCTAGGTACGTACCTTAACCCATTAATATTCGTGATTTAAAAATTTTCCTATTCACTGTTTACGCCACTGACACCTTAAATAGTTATTAAAAAGGGCTCGTATGGAATTTTCTCTTTGTCTTTTATTACAGTTAATTTTTTTAAACAAAGTTTTTTAGGGAAGTAAACAGCAAAGTTGAAACTTTAAACGAACAAAAATTATTTCACAGTCTATCTAACATATATCAATAAAACTAGTACAAATAAGCCAACTAATTATACTGCCCTATGTTTGGATTATAGAAAACTAGCGCTTTACTAAAAAAAACACAAAAACCAAGCATAAAAACAAAAATGTTGATTTATTAGTTAAAATGAGTACGTAGCCTGACAACGACAAACTGATCTATAAAGCTTTTCATAGTCTTACACTAGCTGTGATGCCAGTAACTTTCAGTATGCAATTAAAAAATTATCTTAAACATAAGCATAAAAATAAATACTTTTTTAATAACTTCAGTCATTGAACAGCATACAGAAATAATGGATTGATTTATCATGTAACATTTTGGTCTCACCAGCTATAATACCAATAGTGAATAATAAACAATCTTAATTTGAAAGAAATGCGCTTTAGTACAACTCAAAATGAAGATCAAATAAGCCATAATATGAACTCGGGAAATCCCGTAATTTCTCTCTATACAACAGAGGATTTCAAGTTATGATAAAATTTTAAAGCTAGTCTATGGTCATTTGTGAAATCATCGGGATGATTTCACTTTAAACTTGTCTGAAAACTAATCATGACAAGTCCTTTTAAGAGCCAAACGAGAGCCAATCTTTTGACTGAACCGCTGTGCAGGAGTGTTATCAAATTAAACGAAAAGGAAAATTGAGCAACAATCCAAAATACTTTATTTTAATACTACAAAAAGTGTCCTAAATCGGTTTGCCTTTATTGTGCCAAAACTCCTATATTGTTTTGTGTTTTCAGTAAAGCCCTAGTTTTCTATCCTACAAACATAGGAAAATCTAATTAATTGGTTTATTTGTACTAGTTTTATTGATATATGTTAGACAGCTGTGCAGCAATAATTCTTCTTCGTTTAAAGTTTCAACTATATACGGAATCATTTCTGTTCGTTTTAAGTTTTAATGTCGCTCCTTCCTTTCAGTTGAAAACACTTTGGTACATAGATAATTTCGGAGACCACACTGCCTTTCCATGACGATAAATAAAAGTTCAAATAGGGATAAAATCCTTTTAATAGACAGTGATGATAGAAATTCACAAAAATACCAGATATTTCGGTCACATATACAGTGACCGTCATCAGTAGTAAAACTGATTACTACTGATTTTACTACTGATGACGGTCACTGTATATGTGACCGAAATATCTGGTATTTTTGTGAATTTCTATCATCACTGTCTATTAAAAGGATTTTATCCCTATTTGAACTTTTATTTATCGACTTTGGTAGATCCTTGTTATACAGAACACACGCAAGAAATTGTATCGCGAACATGAGACAATGACCGGTTTTCATAGCCTTTATACCAGACAATTAGCTTCGGCTCGGTGGGAAAATACATTGTAGCTATATTTTAATTAAATATTTAGTTGTTATTTTGGTTAGGCTAGGTTAGAATAGGTTTGTTTAGGTTATGCATTTAATATATGCTAT
Source organism: Artemia sp. Qi Xiang Cuo (assembly GCF_049724085.1). Taxonomy (NCBI): domain Eukaryota; kingdom Metazoa; phylum Arthropoda; class Branchiopoda; order Anostraca; family Artemiidae; genus Artemia; species Artemia sp. Qi Xiang Cuo. The sequence continues at coordinate 41,931,538 of NC_142798.1, read as the reverse complement.
GACTTACCCCCCCCCCCCTTGATGTGGAAGTATACAGCCCAAATTTGTTTCTAAACTATTATATTTTTATCTTACTTAGGTATATTTCATTATGATTAACCTAACTTCCTAACTTCAATTCTCGCGCGTGTTCTATATAACAAGGAAGTACCAAAACTGTTTTTATATTATTTCTGATCGTTTTTCAAATAATGCCTAGAAATCCTTGCTACACAAAATGGTGTACACGATTTTTGAAGTTGGTCGACCTCGACAGTTAGGAAAGAGTAACTATTTTTCTAAAGAGATTTTTAAGGTTTTCAAAACCTAAGGAAAAAGTTGGAATGTCTAAATTATTTTACTTATCATCTCCCTCCTTCCCCCTGATAAAAACCAAAATAAAGAAAATTCCTTAAACTACATTGGCTGACATAACATAAGGAAAGAAAAACGAGCAAAAATTGGGTTTTTAAAGACCAAATGAAAATACTGACAAACACAACAAAGCGAATGTTTCGACTGGGACAAACGCCTCTATATGTAAAAAATATATTCAATGAGAGTGCCGAAGGAAAAACCAACAAGTTTGGAGTAGCTGATCCTGAGGAAGCTGTAACCTCGATAACTAGGAAACAACACAAAGACAGTTAAACAACCTTGGTACCCACTACTAGTGAACCGTTTGTAGTTTAGAGTTTTAAGTTTGTGTATAATGTGTTTATGATTGTGTTATTAGTTATTGTTTATGTTAGCACTGTGTTTAGCATATTAATATTAAGCTTTTAATTCTAATTTATTGTTTATCTTTTCCTCCGTTGTTTGCAGTGTTTAATTTATGACGGGTTTCTCAATAAATAATAACAATAATAGGCGTTACTCAAGAAATTTTTCACGTGTTATGAGGCTTCTAAGTCTCATTGCTTTCGGATTTCTCCTATATGGCGGAGAGTTTAATAATCATAAAGCATGTTCATCTTCAGTAACAAGGGGTTACATTCTTATAAAAATTGGTTTACCTTTTATTTGATTTTTTTTTTTTTTAACACGGATATCGGTATCCATGCAAGGGGAGAAGATGCGTCGACCAAATTTCCATTCTTAGATTAATAATTGAGAAGTGCCTGAGTTATCCAACTACTTTAGTCCTCAATTTTATAGATTATGAGCAAGCGGTGGATTCAGCTGATAGATGAGCTTTAGGGAGGTCCTATCCTTGTATGGTATAACAGATAAATACATTAAAGTGATTAGTGCTATGTATGAGATTAACATTGCTGTAGTTAAAGTAGGAAATGAGGTCAGAAGCTGGTTTAGTATTAAATCAGGAGTTAAGCAGGGTTGCATCCTATCCTCAGTCATATAGATCATTTTGATGGACTTTGTCTTAAAGAGCACAGCAAAAGCAACAGGAGAACACGGAATCAATTCGGGAAGTAAAGCTCTCCTAGATTATGCTGATAATTTAAGCATCCTAGATGTTCTGAAGCGTGGGCTCTCCAAAAAATGAAGAGGATTTACTAGATGTTTTCCATAGAAATTGCCTCCGAATTGCTTTGGGTACCAGACTGACTGAGCGTATTTCAAACAATAAAAATATATGTCGACCCCACTTTCAAGGGCTATAATGAGAGAAAGATTGAGATGGCTGGGGACACGTTCTGTGGATGAATGATGAGATTGCCCAAGATCGTCCTTGTCGGGCAACCGTCCGGGCCAAACAAAACGCAGGTCGTCCTCGTATAGGGCAAGGGAGGGGGGGGGGGGGGTATAAGGAAAGGTCTAAGCGAATAGGAACTTCTTGGGAGGGTATAGAGATGGAGGATTAAGGCGGAGCTGTGTTGGCTTAAGGCGGTTTGGTGCTGGAGTGAGCTGTTAGTAGTAGTAGTATTCATTCAAGCATCTGCATAACGATTATAAGTAATAATCCAAATGCAATGGTGCAATTTCAAACTTACTAATAAACTGTTTATGTCGTAATCATGTATTCTTCTTACCGACAATACTTTGGAAACAGAAAAAAAAAACTCGCAGATGCCTAAGTAAAGAGCGATGTGGGTACAATGTATTATTTTTTTTTTTAGACCAGGGCACTTCGTATCGAAGACGCTGTCGTAGAAACTTCGTAAGGGGCTTATTCGATTGGAAATTGAGAGGGCTAGTACCCTGTTTAATAGTCAAAAGTTATCGGAGGGCAACTAATCCCCCAGTCATGCCCACCATTTCCCCAAGTTTTAGTACCTTTATTGATTGATATTCAGAGTAATCGGAGGGTCGATACCCCCCCCCACACACACAAACACACCTTGTACTTTCCCGAAATGTATCTTATAAAAATTTTGAGATGACCGTTTGTTGTCGTAGATGCTTCAAAAACGGCTTATTCGAAAAAGGGCTAATGCCCTTTTTAATAGTAAAAAGTGACCCTAAGCCCCCTGTCATGCCCTCCATTTCCCTAAACACAGTCAATCAAAATTTTGAGATAGCCATTTTGTTCGACGTAGTTGACAAACCTGGAAATTATGCATTTAAGGGTTAAAACCCACCTACAGACCTCAAGGCAAGGGTTGTAAGTTATGCCCTGGGGGCATATAAGGTTTATATAGAAAGGGTGATCGTATAAACTTCGGAGGGGGCTGAATAGGTTGCTAATTAGAAGTTTTAGTGCCTTTTTTGGGACTTGATGGGAGGGAGGATAGTGTGATGGGAGGGTGGATAGACCCCCCCCCGTGTATTTTCCCGAAATGCCTCTGATAGAAATTTTGAGATGGTCATTTGTTGTCATAGAAACTTCGAAATGGGCTCATTCGATTGGAAATTGAAAAGGCTAGTTCCCTTTTTAATAGTCAAAAGTGATTGGAGGGCAACTAATACCCCCCCATGCACACCATTTCCCCAAACACATCCAATCAAAATTCTGAGATAGCCATTTTGTTCAATGTAGTAGAAATGTCCGGGAATTATGTTTTTGAGGATGACACCCCCCCCCACAGCCCTCAGGAAAAAGGTTGTAAGTTAGACCCTGGGGGCATATAAGGTTTATATAGAAAGGGTGATCGTAATAAACTTCAGAGAGGGGTCATTGGATTGGTAATCAGAAGTTTTAGTGCCCTTTTTAAGATCCAGCGTGATCGGAAGGTGGATACCCCCCCCCCCAACACCTCGTATTTTCTCTAAATACATTTTAAAGAACTATTGTGATGGTCATTTGTAGTCTTAGAAACTTTGAAAAAGGCTCATTCGATTGGAAATTGAACGGGCTAGTTCCCCTTTCAATAGTCAAAAATGATCGGAGGGGAACTAAACCCCCTAAGCCCACTAGTTTCCCAAACAAACAGATAGCCATTTTGTTCAATGTATTTAAAAGGTCTTAAAATTATGTCTTTGAGGATGACAACCCCCACCACCCTAAGGGCAAGGGTAATAAGTTATGCCCTGGGGGCATATAGGGTTTTTACCGAAAGGGTGGTTGTATAAACTTCGGAGGGGCTCACTGGACTAGAAATCAGAAGTTCTAGTACCTTTTTTCAGATTCAAATTGATCGGAGGGCAGAAACACCCCCCCCCCCCCGACACCTCGTATTTTCCTTAAATGCATCTGATAGAAGTTTTGAGATGGTCATTAGTTGTCGTAGAAACTTCAAAAAGGCTTATTCGATTGAAAAATTGAAAGACCTTTCTTAGAAGTAAAAAATAATTGGAGGGCAACAAACCCCCCTCCCAAACCCATCAATGCACAAAACACGTCTATTCAAAATTTGATAGTCATTTTGTTCAGCGCAGTTGAAAGGTCTGGAAATGATGTATTAAGGGTGAACCCCCCCCCCCAGAGCCCTCAGTGCAAGGGTAATAAGTTGTGACCCGAGGGCATATAAGGTGTTCTGGAAAGGGCGGTCGTATAAATCCACGGTCATTTGTTTTTTGTTGTTTTCTTGTTTTTTTCAGTAAAGCACAAATTGTGTTCTGGTTTTGAGAAGGCATGGGGGTTTTGAGTTTGACTATGCTATTTATTGTAATTTCTGTTCGTTTTGAGTTTCATTTATTTATTTATGGTGATTTGTGGTATTTCGCGCTTGGAAGATTACTTGACTTTATTTTTGTTTATTCTTGGCTTACTGGAGCTCTTAACATTTTTTTTTTCGAAAAACTTGTTTTGTGGAAAGTTTTTTTAAATTAATAACAACACAGATTGGGTTAGGTTTTATATATTGAGGCAAAGTAATACAACATGAACTTGTATAGAGCATTTGAAAAATAACAACATTGGTTGGATGTCAGGAAATAAAGAATTAAGTTGTTTTTGGTCAGTAAAGCCAATTTAATTTCCTTTAAGGAACGTTTTACATTTTTTCTTTTTTTTCGATTCATGATCATTCAGGGACTATTGGGAAAATGTTCCTTAATGATTAAATGCCAATCATTTGAAGTAATCAAGATCACAGTGTGACTATCCTAAACCCAAGGCCATATCCAGGGGGGCTATAGGGTTTGACCCCCCCTCCCAGACACAAACAAAAATGTGTGTCAAACTCGTAAAAACATAATAAAAAAAAGCATTTAAACAGATTTGTTACGTGTCTTTAAAAAATTGTAGCTCCCCCCTAAAAAAAACTACCCATCCCCAAACAAAAATCCGGGATACACCCTTAGCTTAACCAAAATACTTGCGTTTAAACACTTAACTGTTTTACATACTTATAGTGCGAGTCAACTTATCTTTTACCATGGGTTCCGAAAACAGAGTTATAAGGATTTCAATAGGACTTTAAGCCATATTAGAAATTTCTTTCATATTTTAAGACACATTTTTTACAAACTCTTTATAAACTTTATAAACAAGGACTTAGCAAAGGTATGACGCTGAACCGTCTGGGACCTTATCTGTGTTGTAGATCTAGTTCTGGAAATTTTAATTCCGTAACACTTAAAGGTCAATGGTCTTTGAAGGGGGAAGGGGCAGATAAAGATACTTCAGAGGACCGTCCCGAGGCACAAATTAGGCTCCTGATATATCCCTGAATTTCTTTCAACTGACTCGACCAATGTCCAAGATAGAAAAAATACCATCATTTGAACTTCACCTACTAACGCCCGTGAAGCTCAAAATAAAGTTAAATCGAGTTTTGTTTACCTTGGTTTGATCTACATTTCTTGAATTACACGAATAACTTTCTGGGTACTTACGTGTTGTAGCGACCACACCAAAGATGAAAAGTTAGGTTAATGCTAATGAAATATACCAAAATAATGATAAAAATATAATGTTTTAGTAACAAAACTATGGAAAATTAAAACAGAGAGATATGGAAAGCAGGCCGCCCAGAACGCATTATATTAATACCTAACCACCTCTATATATTAAACATTTAATTAAAAAATACCTGCACAGTTACCGTTTATCTCGCTTAGGCTAAGCTGATTATCTCCAAGTCGACACAGAAAACCGGTTTTATTTACAGATCAAGATCAAAGTGTTGTCGCTATAACACGTAAGTACTATTTTATGAATCTGAGTAGGCCCGTATCCTGTGTGAAGACACTATTTTAGGTTGAGTGTTGAATATATGAAAATCAAACTTTTTCTAAATGATAATAGAAATAATGACTTTGTTTTCGGGTTGTCTAAGTTCTAATGTCAAAAATATGAAGCTGAGGATACAGACCTTGGAATACTCAAGTATAAAATAACCCAGTTTATTTATTGTTACAAATATAAAATGCACCCAATCACTCTTATGACACCATCTAAATGAGAATCTGCATTAGGCTTTTTGCATACTTGTATTTTGTGAAGCATGGTATTTGATCCATCCTTGCCAGTTTCTAATATCTTCGCTATGTCAATACATCCATCCACTCTCGCCATTTTGGACTGTTTTATTGAAACTGACTGAAAATTTATTAAGCCAGTATGTTTTTACTCCATCAAGTTTCTGCTAAATCTTCCATTGTTGGAGGAAAAACAGGTGTCCTGTTTATTTTTATTGAGTTGCTGACCCAATAGCTCCAATCTTGAGCAGACACACAAAGTTTTAATCTAAACATGGCTTTTTATTCTCATTATTTCATGGTTTGGCACAGTGTTGAATCATTAAATTTTATTTTTCTCTTTTTCAGCATATCATGCGTTGCATTGAATGCGTGTGTGTTTTCTTTTCTTTATTTTTGTCAATACACGAATGCGAAGTTTCTATATATCTTTTTGGGAAACAGATATGTTATGTTGCTAAACACATATTTCACGAAAGGTGGTACTTGAGGCTTTCTAAGCTCATTGATTATGTTTCTGAGGCTATTCTTGCAATATGAAAGTCTAAACTCAAAATAAAATAAGGATAGGTTTTACAGATCGGAGACATGTTACAGCTTGTTGAGTATCAGTCATGCATAAAAAAAATCAATCTATTTGATTAGATAGCCCTTAGAACCATGTCCCTGCAAATATAGCCCCTCCTTATATCCATCTTAGCATATATACCCCCAACGCATGCAATATTCTACGATCCTTAGCTTTCCTGGGCAAGCAGTCTATAATAGCAATCCATGATTTATGGACTGTGAATTTGTTCAGGGACGAATGCACCAGAAGACACCAGTATGATCTCTGAGACTTGGAGGCTATTTAAAAAGTATAAAAGTATTTATTTAAATAAATACAGGTGGAGGAGGAAGAAGGCCCCTCTGATACACACTGAGCAGGACCCACCGGCGTGTGGACACGTCCCGTTAGTTGCAAACCTTCTTCCAGCAATGGATTAAATTATATAGTACTGTACGGTACCATCGTGGGAGGATCCTCTCCAGGAGGACACCTGCGAAATAGGGCGGAAGATCCGGATTTGGACAACGGCCTCAGCATGTTACGGTATACGGGTATACGGTGTAATGCTCCAGCAAACCACTCAGGGGTTGGCGTCCCTGCCCGCAGAGCTCGAGAGTGGTAGGTACCACGAGGTGACGACACCTGCCCCTATTGGGGTCACCACCACCTTTGCTGAGGTCAAGTATGAGGTCTTGTGACCGCTCCTTATCTGATGAGGCAAGGAGTTCTTTTGTCGGCTGTTCGGTCCAACTACCCATTCAGCCGGTATTTACCTAGTTTTCAAACAGAAAAAACAGCCTCGGATCGGACTTGCTTCTAGAAGACGACCAAATGTGCGTCCCAAGACAATTCAATTCTTACGGATACATTTACTGTTACCCACTGGAATGTACGTGGTCTCCTATCCAAGTTGGGTCACCTACAACATATGATGAATGAGGTCTCCCCTTCTGTCATGTGTGTTTCTGAGACCAACCTGAATTCTAGCGTCATTGATAATGGGATCAACATTCCTGATTACACTCTGCTAATGCTGGATCGCAAAAAACCTGAGAAGCTCGACTTTTGGTGGAGGTGGTGTTGCTAGGTACCTTAAAAATGACATCCTATTTTTGGCACTTTCGATTCCTAGCGGTAAGGAAGTCCTTTGGATGAAAGTAAACCTACCAAACAAATCGTTCGTTATTACAGTCTATAATCCACCAAAGATGAAAATCACCAAACATCTGGAAAATTGCTTGGAATTTGCGAAGCAAAGTTCCCTCAAATCAGGAATAATTATACAAGGAGACTTTAACATTCATCATGGCCACTGGCTGAAAAGTTATACGACTGATGCGGAAGGTGTAGCTTTGCTAGAGCTGAGTCTTGCTTATGGCCTAGAAGAACTTGTTGAATTCGACACTTATATGGGCCCTCATGGATCATCCCGGCTTGACCTCTTCTTAACTGATCATTCGGATTCCTTTAGTGTAGAAAGCTATTCTTCTGCCAGCTATCATGTGGCAGTTATAGCTCGTGGATATCTCAAAATACCTCCACCTGTGAATCACGAGCGGAACATCAGGCAGTATCACCACACAGACTGGGATGGTCTGCGAAACTTCTTATCGGCAAAGCCGTGGAGTAAATTTTTAAAAGAAGCCCCACATAAAGCGGCGGCACTTTACGAAAAAGCAACTACAGAGGCTACTGAGCAATTCGTCCCATCAAAAACAGTAAGTCTGTTAAAGCTGCACGTCAAGCTAGAGCCGATTACAAGCACAAGTTTGTAGACGAACTGAAAAGTGCCCCTGCAAAGCGGTGGTGGAGGTTGTCAAAGAAGCCCTGCCGTCATCTAAATCAACATCAATTCCCTCGCTTCATGTTGAAAGGACCATGATCCAGTCAGACCAGGAAAAGGCAGATGTTCCTGCACAAACCTTTTCAAAGGTCTCCCAGCTTGATCAGGACGGCATCTCCCCTCCCCCCTTTCCGTCAGGAAGAGATGCAAAAATCACCAGCGTTAACATAACTACTAGGAAGGTGCTCAGAACGCTAAGCCAGCTGGATTTCACCAAAGCTTCAGGGCCTGACACGATTCTCAATCTCATCCTTAAAAGATGTGCCCCTGAACTTGCTGGTCCTCTTGCTTCTGTCTGTAGAAAATGCTTTGCACTGGGATCATTCCCGAAAGCCTGAAAAACTGCTCATGTGGTCCCTGTTCCAACGGAAGAGTCTGACCTTACTAATGTAGGATCATATCGTCCAATAAGTCTGCTGTCGTGCGTAGGTAAAGTTTATGAAAGCGTCATTAATAAGATCATTTACCAATACCTTGAGTCACATCTGTTGTTAGCGGGCATGAAATACGGTTTTCGCAGAAAACGGTGTACGTTAGACTGTCTGATTGCAAATTATCAAGCGTGGGTTGAGCTTCTTTCTCAGGGGCACGATATTCGCCTTCTCTCCTTTGACATCGCAAAACCCTTTCATCGTGTATTGCACAAGGGACTTCTTTACAAACTGAAAGCCTATGGAATTCATGGTCGACTATTTGAGATACTTGCTGACTTTATTCGTTAATGATCGCTGCAAATTGTCCAAGACGGCTTCATATCAAAAGAACACCCAGTTTTATCAGAAGTACCACAAGGAAGTATTCCTGGGCCGACTCTTTTCTTGGTGTTCATAAACAACCTAGGAGAAAACTTCGTGAAAAAACCTCACCAATTTGCTGATGACACGACAACAAAAATATCAATCGCAAAAGACGAAGATCCCAGTGAATCCCACAAGGAACTTCAGGCTGACCTGGAGAAAATTGAGGCGTAGCAGATGCATGGCTTGTAAGTTTTAACGCATCGAAAACAAAATAGTTCCTAATTTCTAAGGCGCGTAATATGAGGGCTCATCCTGATGTCGTCTTCAAAGGAAAGGCAATAACGCGAGTTGATACACTGTGCCTACTTGGAGTTAATTTCTCTTCGGATCTCCCATGGACTGAGCATCTCAGTAAAATTAGATCCTCTTGCTACAAGAAGTTAGGAGTTATCCTGAGATGCAAAAGTCTTCTCACTGATGATTCTATTCTGCCATTTTCCACTTCGTACATCAGACCTGTCATTGAATATGCATCTCCTCTCTTCGCTGGTGCACCAAAAAGCCACATCGCTCCACTCTTAACATATTTAAAATAGAGCTGTGCGTGCAGTACCCTCTGGCAACACGAAAGCAAAACCCCACAGTTGATCAAGGAGCGTCTCGATATCCCGTCCATGTCGGTTTTCTACAAGTATTTGTATAACTCTCCATCAGAGGAGCTATCGAAGCTCGTTCCTGATAGAGCAAAGCCCTTGCGATCAACTCGCCAAAGTACAGCTCGTCAGGACTACCTCGAGCAGGGTACTCCCCGCCAAGAATATGTAAAAACGAGTTTCGCCCGGCGGTCTGTTGCCACATGGAATAGATTGCCGGGACAGGTAATCCCGGAAAATCCTTTGACGCGTTCAAGAGAAGGTATAACAAATACCTCAGTGTTAGAAAATGAGGTAATTACCAGAACTAGCGGCAAATCATCATCTATGATGGAGCCGTGAAGCCTGTAAAAAAACTGATTGTTTGAACTGGTTAAGTAAAGACTTACGCAAGCATATATATCTTAAATTAGGAATAATAAGGAATTCAATTTTTTTTTTTTTAACCCAACATGCAGTTACGCAGTTTATGACAGTAGCAGGATTTAGAAAAAGAAGCGTTGGTGAAAAATTTGCGAAACTTTAAGCTAAAAGCACATGGCACCAATGAGTCTAAGAAAAAGTAGTTTTTCCTTATACGGTGTAGTGATCTTTGAGAATCAACCGATTATTGATACCTGAAATTTTGCGGCCAAAAAGCGTTGTTAAACTTGATTAATTAGTTTTATTTATTCATTTTCACGGTTCAATGTGGCAACATTGACGAAAATATTACTGCGCTGAAACTTTAAAATTTTGAAACAATAAAAAGAAAAAAATCTTAGAAAGTTATGCTTTTCAGGTTTGAACTGACCTAAGATAGACTTAGGAGTCGGTAGGCCTACTTTATGAACTTTTAAGCGTGCGTATAACTGAGGCCTGATTGAACTGAACCCTCGTTCAACTGAACATTTGTTTAATTCAACCTAACCACACTGAACTCCGCTTCCATGAAACTTAACCCTCATTCAACTCAACCCTCGTGCAATGCAACCCTTATTTAACCCTTATTTAACTCAAATGGCACTAAATTCCCGATTAGCTCAACCTCTACTCGGCTCAATAGTAGAATGGGGGGTACCAGCCCCACGCGACACCCCTGCTGCCACCTACAACTTTTTTCACATAATTTATGTCTGTTTGTTGTCAGTGAGAATGAAAAAACAGGAATTTTGTCACATTTATGGATGTTTTCTTGGATGGTTATGTGTGTTGGTCGATTTATTTGATGTTTTTCAAGGATGTCAACAGCAATTTATGGTTTTTGTCAGTGAGAGTTTTTTTTAGAGTTCTAGTTTAGTTTAGTTTTAGTTAAGAGTTTAGAGTTTTTTAGCTTAGAGTCTTAGTTTAGAGTTTTTTGTTGAAGTTCTAGTTTAGTTTAGAGTTTTAGCTTATAATTTGAGTTTTAATTATAGTTCTAGTTTAGTTTAGTTTTAGTTAAGAGTTTAGAGTTTTAGCTTAGAGTCTTAGCTTAGAGTTTTTGTTAGAGTTCTAGTTTAGTTTAGTTTTAGTTAAGAGTTTAGAGTTTTAGCTTAGAGTAAAAGCTTAGAGTTTTTGTTAGAGTCCTAGTTAAGTTTAGTTATAGTTAAGAGTTTGAAGTTTTACCTTAGAGACTTAGCTTAGAGTTTTAGTTAAGTTTAGTTTTACTTAAGAGTAAAGAATTTTATATTAGAGTCTCAGCTTAGAGTGTTTGTTAGAGTTATAGTTTAGTTTTAGTTAAGAGTTAAGTGTTTTTAGCTTAGAGTCTTAGTTTAGAGTTTTTGTTGAAGTTCTAGTTTAGTTTAGTTTTAGTTTAGAGTTTTAGCTTAGACTTAGTTTTAATTAGAGTTCTAGTTTAGTTTAGTTTTAGTTAAGAGTTTAGAGTTTTTAGCTTAGAGTCATAGCTTAGTTTCATTTAGAGTTCTAGTTTAATTTAGTTTTAGTTAAGAGTTTAGAGTTTTACCATAGAGTCTTAGATTAGAGTATTAGTTAGAGTTAAAGTTTAGTTTAGTTACAGTTAAGAATTTAGATTTTTAGCTTAGAGTCATAGCTTAGAGTTTTACTTAAAGTTATAGCTTGGTTCAGATTTAGTTAAGAGTTTCGAGTTTTAGCTGAGCCTTAGCTTACAGTTTTTGTTATAGTTCTAGTTTAGCTTAGTTTTACTTAAAAGTTTAGTTTTACCTTAGAGTCTTAGCTTACAGTTTTTGTTAGAGTTCTAGTGTAGTTTAACTTTAGTTAAGAATTTGATGTTTCACCTTTGAGTTTCAGTTAGAGTTCTAGTTTAGTTTACTTTTAGTTAAGAGTTTAGTGTTTTACCTTAGAGTCTTAGCATAGAGTTTTAGTTAGGGTTCTAGTTTAGTTTAGTTTTAGTTAAGAGTTTAGAATTTTACCTTAGTCTTAGCTTAGAGATTTTGTTACAGTTCTAGTTTAGTTTAATTGTAGTTGAGAATTTGTTGTTTCACCTTTGAGTTTCAGTTAGAGTTCTAGTTTAGTTTACTTTTAGTTAAAAGTTTATTTTTTTAACCTATAGTTTTATCTTAGAGTTCTAGTTAGAGTTCTCGGTTAGTTTAGTTTTATTTAAGAGTTTAGAATTTTAGCTTAGTCTTAGCTTAGAGTTTTTGTTAGAGTTCTAGTTTATTTTAGTTTTAGTTAAGAGTTTAGAGTTTTTGGCTTAGAGTCTTTTGCTTAGAGTTTTTGTTGAAGTTCTAGTTTAGTTTAGGTTTAGTTAATAGTTTAGAGTTTTAGCTTAGAGTCGTATCCTAGAGTTTTTGTTAGAGTTCTAGTTTATTTTAGATAAAGTTAAGCGTCTGGAGTTTTACCTTCGAGTCTTAGCATAAAGTTTTAATTTAGTTTAGTTTTAGTTATGAGTTTAGAGTTTTACCTTAGAGTCGTATCTTAATGTTACAGTTGGATTTTAAGTTTAGTTTATTTATATGTAAGAGTTTGGAGTTTTATTTTGGAGCCGTAGTTTAGAGTCATTTTTGGATTTCTAGTTTATTTTACTCAACAGTTTAGATTCTTATCATATCATCATAGATTAGAGTTTTTGTTGAAGTTTTATTTTAGTTTAGTTTTAGTTAAGAGTTTAGAGTTTTTTAGCTTAGAGTCGTAGCTTAGAGTTTTTTTTAGAGTTCTAGTTTAGTTTAGTTTTAGTTAAGAGTTTGGTGTTTTAAATTAGAGTTATAGCTTAGAGTTTTTGTTAGAGCTCTAGTTTAGTTTAGTTTTAGTTAAGAGTTTATAGTTTTAGCTTAGAGTCTTAGCTTAGAGTTTTAGTTAGAGTTATTGTTTATTTTAGTTTTAGTTAAGAGTTATAGCTTAGAGGCTTAGCCTAGAATCTTAGCTTAGAGATTTAGTTACAGTTGAAGTTTAGTCTAAACTAGCATAATCACAAAATTCTACAATATTGCAAGGAAATACCAAAATCATAGGTTAGATTAGGTTAGGTTAGGTTAGAGGTTAGGTTTCTCCATGTTTAAGTTAGGTTAGATTAGCTTATCATGAGCGCTCATGATAAGCCAACCTAATCTAACCTAACTTAAACGTGGAGAAACCTAACCTCTAACCTAACCTAACCTAATCTAACCTATGGTTTTGGTATTTCTATGCAATATTGTGTAATTTTGTGGTTATGCTAGTTTGAACTAAACTTCAACTCTAACTAAATCTCTAAGCTAATATTCTAGGATAAACATATAATATATAACAATTAAGTAAAAATAAAATAGAAAATAACTATAACTAAAACGCTAAGATAAGACTATAAGCTATAATTCTAAACTCACAACTATAACTAAACTAAACGAAACTTCAAACCAAACTTAAACTCTAATATCATACTTAAAGTTCTAATTCAAAACTCTAAACAAGAATTAAAATAAACAAAAACTCTAAGCTAAGACTATAAGATAAAACTCTAAACTCTTAACTAAAACTAAACTAAACTAGAGCTTCAACAAAAACTCTAAGCTAAGACTCTAAGCTAAAACTCTAAACTCTTAACTAAAACTAAACTAAAACTAGAACTCTAACAAAAACTCTAAGCTAAGACTCTAAGCTAAAATTCTAAACTCTTAACTAAAACTAAACTAGAACTCTAACTAAAACTCTAATCTATAACTCTAAGGTAAAACACCAAACTCCTAACTAAAACTAAAAAACAATAGAACTATAAAAAAAACTCTGAGCTAATACTCTAAGCAAAAAAGCTCTAAACTCTTAACTAAAAATAAACTAAACTAAAACATCAACAAAAACTCTAAGCTATTATTATATGATAAAATTCTAAACTGTTAAGTAAACTAAACTAGAACTCTAACAAAGACTCTAAACTACGACTCTAAGCTAAAACTCTAAACTCTTAACTATAACTAAACTAAACTTCAACTCTAACTATAACTCTAATCTAAGACTCTAAGCTTAAACTCTAAACTCTTAACTAAAACTAAACTAAACTAAAACTCTAAGCTAAGTCTCTAAGGTAAAACTCCAGACGCTTAACTATATCTAAACTAAACTAGAACTCTAACAAAACTCTAAGCTACGACTCTAAGCTAAAACTCTAAACTATTAACTAAACCTAAACTAAACTAGAACTTCAACAAAAACTCTAAGCAAAAGACTCTAAGCCAAAAACTCTAAACTCTTAACTAAAACTAAAATAAACCAGAACTCTAACAAAAACTCTAAGCTAAGACTATAATCTAAAATTCTAAACTCTTAAATAAAACTAAAATAAACTAGAACTCTAACTAGAACTCTAAGCTAAGACTCTAAGGTAAAACACTAAACTCTTAACTAAAAGTAAACTAAACTAGAAATCTAACTGAAACTCAAAGGTAAAACATCAAATTCTTAACTAAAATTGAACTAAACTAGAACTCTACCAAAAACTCTAAGCTAAGACTCTAAGCTAAAATTCTAAACTCTTAACTAAAGCTAGACTAAACTAGAGCTCTAACTAAAACTCTATGCTAAGACACTAAGGTAAAACACTAAATTCTTAACTAAAAGTAAACTAAACTAGAACTCTAACTGAAACTCAAAGGTTAAACATCAAATTCTTAACTAAAGTTAAACTAAACTAGAACTCTAACAAAAACTCTAATCTAAGACTCTAAGGTAAAACTCTAAACTCTTAAGTAAAATTAAGCTAAACTAGAACTATTACAAAAACTGTAAGCTAAGAATCAGCTAAAACTCGAAACTCTTAACTAAATCTTAACCAATCTATAACTTTAAGTAAAACTCTAAGCTATGACTCTAAGCTAAAAATCTAAATTCATTACTGTAACTAGACTAAACTTTAACTCTAACTAAAACTCTAGGCTAAGACTCTATGGTAAAACTCTAAACTCTTAACTAAAATAAACTAGAACTCTAAATGAAACTAAGCTAAGACTCTAAGCTAAAAACTCTAAACTCTTAACTAAAAATAAACTAAACTAGAACTCTAATTAAAACTCTAAGTCTAAGCTAAAACTAAAACTAAACTAAACTAGAACTTCAACAAAAAATCTAAACTAAGACTCTAAGATAAAAACACTTAACTCTTAACTAAAACTAAACTAGAACTCTAACAAAAACTCTAAGCTGAGACTCTAAGCTAAAATTCTATACTCTTAAGTAAAACTAAACTTAACTAAAACTCTCAGCTAAGGCTCTAAGGTAAAACTTAAAACTCTTAAATATAACTAAACTTAACTAGGACTCTAACAAAAACTCTAAGCTTTTACTCTAAGCTAAAACTCTAAACTCTTAACTAAAACTAAACTAAACTAGAACTCTAACAAAAACTCTAAGCTAAGACTAAGCTAGAACTCTAAACTCTTAACTAAAACTAAACTAAACTAGAACTCTAATTAAAACTCCAAGTATAATATAAAACTATAAACTAAACTAGAACTGCAACAAAAAACTCTAAACAAAGAGTATAAGCTAAAAACTATAAACTCTTAACTGAATCTAAACTAAACTATAACTCTAAAAAAACCCTAAGATAAGACTATTGTAAAATTCTAAATTCTTAAATAATATTAAACTAAACTAACACTCTAATCTAAGAATCTAAGCTAAAAACTCGAAACTCTTAAATATAAATAAACTAAACTAGAACTCTAACAAAAACTCTAAGCTAAGACTCTATGATAAAAAACTTTAAACTCTTAACTAAAACTAGACTAAACTAAAACTCTAAGCTAAGAATCTAAGATAAAACTCTAAACTCTTAACTATTACTAAACTAAAATTCAACTTTAACAAAAACTCTGAGATAAGACTCTAAGCTAGAACTCTAAAATCTTAACTATTACTAAACTAAACTTCAACTTTAACAAAAACTCTAAGCTAAGACTCTAAGCTAAAACTCTAGAATCTTAACTATTAATATACTAAACTAGAACTTCGACAAAAACTATGCTAAGACTCTAAGCTAAAAAATCTAAACTCTTAACTAAAACTAAACTAAACTATAACTCTAACAAAAAAACTAAGATAATACTCTAAGATAAAATTCTAAACTCATAACTAAAACTAAACTAAACTAGAACTCTAACTAAATGTCTAAGCTATGACTCTAAGGTAAAACACCAAACTCTTAACTAAAACTAAACTAAACTAGAACTCTAACAAAAACTCTAAGCTCTAACTATTGCTAAACTAAACTTCAACTCTAACAAAAACTATAAGCTAAGACTCTAAGCTAAAACTCTAAACTATTTACTAAAACTAAACTAAACTAAAACTTCAACAAAAACTCTAAGCTAAGACTCTAAGCTAAAACTCTAAACTCTTAACTAAAACTAAAATAAACTAGAACTCTAACAAAAACTATAAGCTAAGACTCTAAGCCAAAACTCTAAACTATTTACTAAAACTAAACTAAACTAGAACTCTAACTAAAACTCTAAACTAAGGCTATAATCTAAAAACTCCAAATTATTTAATAAAACTAAACTAAACTAGATCTCTAAAATAAACTATAAGACAAGACTATATGCTAAAAAACTA
Organism: Artemia sp. Qi Xiang Cuo; assembly: GCF_049724085.1. Taxonomy (NCBI): domain Eukaryota; kingdom Metazoa; phylum Arthropoda; class Branchiopoda; order Anostraca; family Artemiidae; genus Artemia; species Artemia sp. Qi Xiang Cuo. The sequence goes on along the minus strand of NC_142798.1, from coordinate 41,915,041 downwards.
TAAACTCTTAAGTAAAAATAAACTAAACTAAAACTATATGCTATGTATATAAGTTAAAAATAAAAACTATAAAATGAAATTAAGATAAACTGAACTCAAAACTAAAATAAACAATAACTAACCAAAACTCAAAGATAAGACTCTAAGCTAAAATTCTAAACGCTTAACTAAAACTAAACTAAACTAGAACTCTAACTAAAATTCTATGATAAGACTCTAAGCTAAAAAACTCTAAACTCTTAACTAAAACTAAACTAGACTAGAACTCTAACTGAAACTCAACGGTAAAACATCAAATTCTTAACTAAAATTAAACTAAACTTCAACTCTAACAAAAACTCTAAGCTAAGACTCTAAGCTAAAACTCTAAACTATTAACTAAAACTAAACTAAACTAGAACTTCAACAAAAACTCTGAGCTAAAAACTCTAAACTCTTAACTAAAACTTAACCACACTATAATTTTAAGTAAAACTCTAAGCTATGACTCTAAGCTAAAACTATAAATTCTGAACTGTAACTAAAACTAAACTAAACTAGAACTCTAACTAAAACTCTAAGATAAGACTCTATGGTAAACTCTAAACTATTAACTAAAACTAAACTAAACTAGAACTCTAACTAAAACTCTAAGCTAAGACTCTATGGTAAACTATAAACTCTTAACTAAAACTAAAATAAACTATAACTCAAACAGAAACTAAGATTTAAAAAATAAAACTATTAAATAAAATTAAAATAAACTATAGCTCTAACAAAAAAAATATAAAATATAAAATAAAACTAAAATAAAATTCAACTAGAACGAAAACTTTAAGATAATACTCCAAGCTAAAAATCTAAACTAAAACTAAACTATACTATAACTTCAAAATAAACTCTAAGCTAAGACTCTAAGCTAAAAACACTAAACTCTTAAATAAAAATAAAATAAACTATAACTCTAATAAAAACTCTAAGCTTAGAATCTAAGCTAAAACTCTAAACTCTTAATTAAAACTAAACTAAACTAGAACTCTAAGCTAAGACTCTAAGGTAAAACACCAAACTCTTAACTAAAACTAAACTAAACTAGAACTATAACTGAAACTCAAAGGTAAAACATCAAACTCTTAGCTAAAAACTCTAAACTCTTAACTAAAACTAAACTAAAAACTAAAATTAAACTAAACTAGAACTCTAACAAAAACTCTAAGCTATGACTCTAAGCTAAAACTCGAAACTCTTAACTAAAACTTAGCCAAACTAAAACTTTAAGTAAAACTCTAAGCTATGACTCTAAGATAAAAATCTAAATTCTTAACTCTAACTAAACTAAACTTCAACTCTAACTAAAACTCTAAGCTAAGACTCTAAGCTAAAAATTCTAAGGTAAAACTCTAAACTCTTAACTAAAACTAAACTAAACTAGAACTCTAACAAAAACTCTGAGCTAAGACTCTAAGTTAAAACTTGAAACTCTTAACTAAAACTTAACCACACGACAACTTTAAGAAAAATTCCAAGCTATGAATGTAATCTAAAACACTAAATTCTGAACTATAGTCAGACTAAACTAGAGCTCTGTATAAAACTCTAAGCTAAGACTCTAAGCTAAAAACTCTAAAATCTTAACTAAAACTAAACTAAACTAGAACTCTAACAAAAACTCTAAGCTAATACTATAAGCAAAAAAAAAACGAAACTTTTAACTAAAACTAAACCAAACTAAAACTTTAAGCTAAGACTCTAAGCTAAAAACTCTAAACTCTTAACTAAAAGTAAACTAAAATAGAACTCTAACTGAAACTAAAAGTTAAAAAATCAAATTATTAACTAAAATTAAAATAAACTTCAACTCTAACAAAAACTCTAAGCTAAGACTCTAAGCTAAAACTCGAAACTCTTAACTAAAACTTGACCAAACTGCAACTTTAAGTAAAATTATAAGCTATGACTCTAAGCTAAAACTCTAAATTCTGAACTGTAACTAAACTAAACTAAATTATAACTCTGAATAAAACTCTAAGCTACGACTCTAAGCTAAAAACTCTAAACTCTTAACTAAAACTAAACTAAACTAGAACTCAAACAAAAACTCTAAGCTAAGACTCTAAGCTAAAACTCTAAACTCTTAACTAAAACTAAACTAAACTTCAACTCTACCTATAACTAAGTTGTGGGTGAAAAGGATGGGTACTTCAATTTGTAAAATGGGTTTAGGAGGGTCACTAAGAAAAGAACTTGTTCTGAAATGCCTTTTGAAAAGTATTGCTTGGTGTTGGGCATTCAAAAAGCAGTAAAGTAAAGTTGTGGGTGAAAAGGATGGGAACTTCAACTTGTAAAATGGGTTTAGGATGGACATTATGAACAGAACTTGTTCTGAAAAGGTATAATAAAGCCATAAAAAGTATTAAAAAATGGGGGCTCAGGGGTCTTTGGGGCGCCGGGGGTCCTTTGGGGGTCTGGGGGGCCTTTAGGGCCGGGTGGTCCTTTGGGAGACCGGGTGAGAGCCTTTGGGGGTCCAAGGGGCCCTTGGAAGCCCGGTGGCCTTTGGGAGCCCGGGTGGGCCTTTGGGGGTCTGGGGAGGGCCTTTGGGGGTCTGGGGGGCACTTGCGGGCCGATTGGTCCTTTGGGAGCCCGGTGGACCTTTGGGGCCCTGGGGAGGGCCTTTGGGGGTCCGGGGGGCACTTTGGGAGCCCAGTGGTCTTTTGGGAGCCTCGATGGGCCTTTGGGGGTCCGGGGGGCCCTTTAGGGGTCCGGGGGCCCTTTGGGAGCCTGGGGACCGGGGGAGGGCCTTTGGGGGCCCGGGGCCCTTTGGGAGCTTGGGGGACCTTTGAGCACCGGGGGCTTCCTTCGGGGTTGGGGTAGGGGGATTGGAACCCTTTGGGGTTGGGGTAGAGGACCTCACAACACTGTTCAAATGGAACTTGTGTATTATAACGACCACAGAGTTTCACCCTCAAATCCTCTTCTAAAACCATCTTCTAAAATCATCTTTTAAAATGTCTCTAACTGTTTCGCCGAAATAATTCCATAAAATGACTAAAACGGTTTCGCCCAAATAATCCCTAAACGTAATTTCAGCGTGTTCCTTTTGTTTGGCATCCCTGCGCTGATACATTTTAAATTATTTGGAAACCCTTTCGTGAATCAATCTCTTCATCGCTAAGATCTAAACATTCGCTCGGAGACAGTTCTCTTTAGAAACAACAAATTAATTTCCTTTCGTGTCAAATCAATTCTCTTTAGAAACAACAAATTAATTCCCCTTTCATGTCAATCAATCAATCGTGACATCATCTGTCATGTGCGATCTAAACTTTGCCTCGGAAACATTCTCTTTGGAAATACATCAAAGACATTAATTAACTTGACGTCATCTGTCAGACATTAATTAACCTTGCCCGGAAACAATTTGATTAATGACTCAGTAATAACATTTGCCTCGGAAACAACAACAAATACAATTTCCTGACATCATAACATTCGCTGAGAGCGTGCACTTACAACAACAACAACAACATTGACCTTGACATTTGCCTCGGAAACAACAACAAATACTATTTCTGGATCATAACATTCGCTGAGAGCGTGCCAAAAACACACCTGGAGAAAGAGACCATGGAGAAAGAGGTCAATAATCCATGAAAGTGAGAAAGTTCCTGTTTTTCCATTCTCACTGACAAAAACCATAAATTGCTGTTGACATCCATGAAAAACATCAAATAAATTGACCCACACACATAACCATCCAAGAAAACAGACATAAATGTGACAAAGTTCCTGTTTTTTCATTCTCACTGACAAAAACCATAAAAACAGACATAAATGTGAGAAAGTTCCTGTTTTTCAAATTCTCCCTGACAAAAACCATAAATTGCTGTTGACATCCTTGAAAAACATCAAATAAATCGACCAACACACATAACCATCCAAGAAAACATCCATAAATGTGACAAAATTCCTGTTTTTTCATTCTCACTGACAACAAACAGACATAAATTATGTGAAAAAAGTTGTAGGTGGCAGCAGGGGTGTCGCGTGGGGCTGGTACCCCCCCTTCTACTCTCAATGCCCGTGCAATTCATTCCTCATACAACACAACCCTCGTTTAAGCCAACCATATTTGACTCAACCCCCATTCAACTCTGTTACTTCAACCATGAAATTGAAGCGTCTTTGGGCCCTGGCTATGAAAACTTTTGTTAATTTTAAATATATAAGACAGGAGGATGAATTGTTGTGTTTGAAAGGGGAGGAGGAGGAATAATTTTGCATTAAAGCAGCATGAAAAAAAACATGTATCATAGCATGTATTATACGCCACTCACTCAAGTACTTCATTTAATTAGAGCCTGTTTCTTTGACGCTCAAGCCTAATGAAATATTACAAAATATAATGAAAATATAATACTTTAGAAAAAAATTTGGGTTATATATTTGCACATTAGGCGGCGGGGGGGGAGGTAAAGTATAGTGGGTATGCATGCAAAATGTTTTAGACACGATTATTCTGTATATCATGAAGTAACAATTGTTTCCTAACTTCAATACCTTACCCCCCCCCTAATGTGCAAATATATATCCAAGATTATATATCTCCCATCATGAAAACCAAATTTTCGTCATTGATGAAAATCCAATTTTTGTTGCAGGAATTGTTATCAAGATTTTTTTTTTTAGTTTTGGTTACTTACTATTGGCACGGATCGCTGTTTAATTTCAGTTCGCTTCCACACACTAATTACTCAAACTAATTAATCAAGTTTAACAACGCTTTTTGGCCGCAAAATTTCATTGGTCTGTCGGTTTCACAGTATATAAATAATAAATTATCTATATGATCTATATACATACAGTGGTCGGTTCATACGAGGACCAAGAAACATTTTTTGTTTCAAACTATTACCGAATGATATTAACCATTAACACAAAAACGCATACATTCCGAAAAAAGAAAGAACAGACATATCCAATGATAGAAAAGGGAAAGAAATATGACACTCTGGACCAACACTTGTGCGCTTCGTCTAGTAGGAAATTTAACCATTAGTATAATATATTTATCTGGAATGAAGCAACCCGGATTCTTTACTGCTTTAAACCTATGTCTGGCATAGCAACCACAAGAAACAGGTAAAATTATATTCGCATAACTGGTTTTACAGCGCAACTTAATTAGCCCTCTATTTGTTGTTTTCCTGAAGTGGTTTTACATCTGTGAATGTAACAGTATATCCTTGTAGAAGGATAATCCTTCTACATTTTATCACAGAATTATTTTCATTAATGTATCCTTGCTTAGACCTTTAGCATTTTAGTACTGTCCAATGATCCAAATAAGGTCTAAATTCCATGGGTTAAATTTATAATTCCAAACATATAGTATTTTATTTTGCAAAATTGTTGCAAGCACAAATAGAATATAAAGAAATAAATAAAAAACGCAAGCACTTCCACAGCAAAAAACAATTATTTAGAATGTTTTAAATTCTCCAATAGGTTCTGACAAAGTCTTCCTCCCTCCCTTCTCGGGAACTGAGTATACTGTCCAATATAAAGAGTCAAGGATGTCTCAACTACGATTAATAACTAATGATTAACTAACTCTCGGTCTAAGGAAGGCTTCTCCAGCATCTAAGATATGTAAAAAACAAATCTGTGACTCAAAGCTCACATTTCAACCATTTTTCCCAGTGGGATAAGACTATTTAATGAGTTTTGCAACAAAACATATTTAGAATTACGAATCCAATTCAGAAGTAATCGGCACCGACTTTATCTAGGCACTCCAGCACCAACTTATTATGGTGGGAAAGGGATCAAATCATACAAATCTTGATATTTTTGAGGGCAGGCTCTAATTAGCCAACCTGCTACACTAATTTATTCTTAGACAAATATGATAGTGATTTTCGATTCATTGTAAAGATTTGCATCAGTGTTTATACTTATTACGATTACACCGTAGGATATCATGATACAGTTCTGGTAGAAATGATTGACTTTAGTCCAAAATACAGGAAAGAACGCTAGAGAATTATATCGTATTTTTCGGGGTTTCCCAGAAATTTCTAAATAATTTCTAAGACCACACTGGCTAATCATGATAAAACGAAACAATAGTAAAAAATAGAGAAAAACTAGGATTAAAAAAGACAAAAAAAGGCAGAAAAGGATTCATCATCTCCACAACCTCCAACGGATATCATCCCTTTAGTGGGTGATAAGAAAGTTTTTACTGTTTTGCCCTATTTTCCCAAATTAGGTGACAGATTGCAAAGAATTCTTAAAAAACATAACTTAAATATCATCTTCAAAAATTCTAATAAAATCCAGAACTATTTTAACAGCGGTAAAGATACAACGAGCCCTATTTTGGGCAGTGGTGTTTATAGGGTTCCATGTTCTTGCGGCTGTTTCTATGTTGGAAGAACCTATCAGCAATTGGGGGAGAGATTGTTGGAACACAGGTCCTCAATCGACAAAGCTATGGAGCTACGCCAAAGGCCTGAGACATTTGATTCTGCCTTGGCTCAACATGTGTATGACAACCCACACCATTTCGTTTTATTCGATAACACCTCCATTAATGCCCCCGTTAAAGGTCTCATGCAAGTTTTCAGGGAGACAGTTAAAATAAAAAAAAATACATTCACCGAAAGGTAGCTCTCAATAGAGACACCGGAGAATCCTATTTAAGTCCCATTTACACTGAACTAATTAATTTTGATCGTGTTTACCTGAATATTAAAAACATCACGTTTTGCAACCTAACCTAATCTGTGACGATGTCTTACCTGGAAAGCGTTTAAATTTTAAAAATGCTCTGTATAAATAAAAAAATTGAATTCCCATTCAGTACTGTATTTTTTCATTCAGTTGCCCTTTCACCATTTTATGGAATGGATCGTAAAATTTTAGTTGTGCTTTGTTTTAAGGTTTGAAATTTTTTTATAGTATCCTTTGATTTTTATTAGTAATTTTAATATTATTACATCGCACTGGGGACGGTCAAGCGGAATTCTTGACTGAAATATTTACATTCTAGTCCATATTTTTCACTGGCTTGTATAATTCTCGTTTTTATCTTTTTTTACTATTGTTTCGTTTTACCAGAAATTCCTCTGCTCGAAATATATTTAGGCTGCTCCAGAATCTCCCCCAAAGTGAACGTTCGCAGAAACCCGATCCATGGGCGTAGGCAGCATATTGTCTAGGGGGGGGGGCAGTCGATAGTGTGATGGAGTTTTATCAACTGCTTTTTCCAAACCATCTGCTTTTTCAGCCATATCTAATGTAAATTTGAAGGTCTAGGGGGGGGGGCAGCTTCCCCCTCCCTACGCCCATGCGTTGATCCCAACAATAAATCGTTAATATTCTTAAACATTAATTTTCGGGAGATACCAGAGAGAACCAATTATATTTCATGAGAATTCGGTGATAGTGGAAGAACTGACTATAATCGATTTATCAATTGAAAAAGCAATATTTCGTCTCCATATTACTGCTCATTCTAACACTAAAAATCCAAGGTTAGTTGTTCTGCTTTTTTCTTCGAAATTATTGTGATGCCCATTGTTTCTTTCCTTTGACTTGGAAACAAGAGAAAATTAAACGAAGATGCTTGATTATGAATAAATCGAATCCGGAGTCAACAACACAGGGAGAGTGAATGACGTAAAGGCCGTTAGCCTCAAAGCCAGCCGGAATCATCAGCGAGAAGGGAAACATCCCTCAGACGGCCAAGAGACAAACAATCTCTATTACAAGGCGTTGTTAATTTACCCAACGGGGTGAGTTAACGGTTACCACAACAACTACGGCTAGTACGCAAAAATAATCTGCATTAAATAAATAAGTAATAAATTATCATTAACACATAGGCTATCGAAAATAAAAAGGCATCGATTCCATGATTATGCGTTTAGAAAGCCGAATAAACTATTTAAAGCTCCAGAGTTGCAGAAATGGCAAAATATATATCCGAGTAGAATGATTTTTATGGAAGTGAAGTTAAAACGAATAAATTATTGCTGTGCAGCCTATGCGACATATAGCTATAAACCTAATGCAAATAAGCCGACTGGGGATATTTCCCTATGTTTGTAGGACAATGCAAAACTACAGCTTTACTGAAAATGTAGAACGAAACGAGAATGCTTTATTTTCACACCATTAAAGAAAATCCCAAAACGCTTTGTTTCTATCGTAGGCTTCAGTAAGAAAAAAAAATTGAACGTGTGTTCTAAGTGACTTTCAGACAAGTTAGAATACAATTTAAGGGTGAAGGGAGAATATCGTATTTAAGTAGAACTGCCATAACAGCACAGGACCTTTTTACCCTCGAATTGCATGTTTTTACACTTACAGCTCTTCCCATAATGGCAGCATGATAAACGATTCATCGGTTCCAGCATATAATATTTGGTAAATTTTTGGCAGTTCATATTATTGACTCACAAATAAAGTGAACATACCAATCGATGCCTTTCTTTATGCTCTTTACGAATATAATAATCGCTTCTATCGGAAATTCAAATTTACCCACTCCCATCCCCCGGTACTTATGCATTATATGTTACACGCCACTATATACTGTGTCGAGGAACACTAAAGGAAACCAGTCAAACGGGTATTTGCAATAGAGAAATGGATTGCAAAGCGTGGTTTCTCAATGCCTTTACAATATTTAAACTATTGTTTTTGAGGTTTAGGGGGGGGGAAGGTACCTAGGTTAGGTTAGGGGGTGGGAGTGGATAAGTTTCTATTTCCGATAGAAGCAATTATTATATTCGTAAAGAGCATAAAAAAAGACATCGAGTGGTATGTTCACTTTATTCGTAAGTCAATAATATGAACTGCCAAAAATTTACCTAATACTTTTTAAGGGGGGGGGGGGGGGTAAGCTTGCAAAATAATTTCAGGGGAGTAGGTTTAAAAACATCTTTGCTCTGAAAGACGAATTTTACCAAATATGAGAAGAATATTGCATCGTGTATTTTTTTTTAACCCGGTCTGTCCCATCAGTCTTTATGACTTGAATATGGATGCCATAATAACACACTATAGGCCTTGCATTGTCATTAAATAGCACTTATTTCCATTTATTTCTGAAAGTACTTTCTGAACTGAGAAAATTAAGTGCCGCAGTGGAACAAGTTTTCTTTTAATAATAATCAGTTATTAAGAAAAAGAATTCATCCGAAAATAGCGAGAAACGATAACGTAGTTTAATAAATGTTACCAGATGAATAACAACAATGTCCATTTTTTTACATATAACGGTAAGATTGCAGTTTAGTGGATTTTTGCTAAGCTAACTTGGAAAGCTATGATACTAGAGAATAGATGTACAGCTAAAATTAGGTCCTTGGAAGTGGTTTCCAGTACCCATCTCGCCCTTTTTCCTCCCTAGAACACTGACCTATCATGAAATTATAAGAGCATTTTTTTTATAGAGGAGCACAACTCTCAAAATGTATCTATAATCCAAATTAGGTCTTGGAATGATATTTCCTTTGATATATCTCAACCAGGGTTTTGGAGTCGGCTATAAGTTATACCGACTCCAGCTCCAACTCCAGATAAATTCAATATATCGACTCCAGCTCTGACCCCTACTAGCGAAACTTTAAAATCCTCAACTCCTTCTCACTTCAAGGGGCAGCCCGAAAAAGACCGTCTGTCATTATTAGAGGCAAATTATTTGACAGCATAGATTGAAGCCACCTTATAAAATATAATTTTAATTTATCAATACTTTCCATGGGCGCCCATATGGGGGGCAGGGGGGTTCCCGCACCCCCTGGCTGAATGATGCTGCCTTATTTTTATATTTTTTTCTGAGATTTCTATTATATAGCATTAAAAGTGCCAATTAGATGAGGTTTGCGCCCCCCCCCTGGAATTCAGCTTATGGGCGCCCATGAATGCTTCTAGAATCTTTTAGCACAGTCTAAGGTATGAAGCTGAAGACAATTTCCCTGGGCATTATTTGCGCTATTGGTCTATTTCTATCAGCTTCATTTTTACAACACAAAGTTTGTCCAAGTTTATCAAAGGTCAGTGCCCTTTGGAGGTAAAAGAATTGAAGTAGATTATTTCAGAACATCTTTTTGGGGCAAGCTTTATGCTCTAGCTCCATTCCTCCAAGTTTCACTCCACTATCTCAACTGCGTTTCAAGATATTAGAAAGCCCAGTCCATTATATAGAATGCAGAATTCTTCGGAGGACAAATCAATATTTTAATCAAAAACACAAGGAAGTCAACAAATAAATCCGCATGACAACAGTGTCAATTACCTTTCCATATTCGTTTTTGATCCACAATAATACTAAAATGCTTCAAGAAATATTCACTGACAAAAAGATCTTCACTTAACAAGGGAACACAAAGGAGTGATCATGCAACTGGTCCGGCAAATTTTTCAAAATAAAGGAGCAATAATCCTGGTGTAACCACACCAGCATCATCAAATCGATGACGTTTTACTTTATCATAGACTTAGCTAGCGGTTTATTTCGTCTAAGCCTTGCGGAACAAAAGAAAAACTCTATCATTAGCCATTAATATTAACAGACGGAGAGGCAGAAAAAACTGAAGATAGGGCTCTGTAAACGATATTGCAAAAATAACCACTTTTTTAAAGTTTAATTTGCAAATTTCAATGTTCCAAGCTAAAATTCGAGTTCGTTCCTCAAATATAATTGGGCGATATTCCGTATGGTAATTGAAATATCGGTATTACTGAAAAAAATCCGACACTTCAAATTTCGATATTTATGTTAGGGTTGCCGAAAATTGCCCTTTTCGGCCAACCGTCTAGGGTTAAACGGAAAGCAGGTCGTCCTGGTCTGGAGTGGGAGGACGCCATTAAGAAGACAGGTAATGGGAACTTCCTGGAAGGGTGTAAAAAGGGAGGCTTTGAATAGATTGGGATGGAACGTGCGTAGTTGTGTTGGCCTCAGGTGGCTTGGTGCTGCGGTGAGTTGTTAGTAGTAGTAGTAGTAGATTGGATGGATTTTTGATTTACAGACTGGCCCAATGCATTAAATTTTTGAGGAAGAAAGGCCGTAAGACATCTGACCATTTTCTAAAGTTATTCACGATACATAACTGATCTTTCAAAAACAGCTATGATAACAATTAGTGAACATAAAGAATTGAAGGAAAAAATCAAGCTAAAACGGTGTTATGAGGGTAATGTGTTGTTTTTGTTTTTGTTTTTTGGGGGGGGGGTTCTTTTTAATAACCAGTCATGACTGTAAAGACATTTCACAACTCAAACATGATCAATTTTCGAGGACCTTCAGTTGATTTAATTGTGAGCGAGCGGAGGGAATGTTTTTGCATATGAACTGCACTTTCAGAATGTGTCCACAATCAAAATTAGGCCTTGGAAGGTGTTAGTAAGTTCATATTGCCATCCTTTTCCAACTTTTAAGGCTTTAAACGTTCAACAAACACGAAATTTGTCCATATTTGAGAGAACTTAATTCTGAGGGGGGGGGGCAGTTGAGATAGGAACCTAAAACATCTCTCCAGGCTCTACGTTTGGAAGTAGATAATGAAGTCTGAAAGCTTCATTCACATAGCACAACAAATTGCTGAGCGTGCTTTAACGATTCTATAAGAACAAACCATTTATTTGAAAAAAAAGAGTTGGCATATTGTCCAGGTGAAAAAACTTGAAAAAAAAATGGAAAGTAAAAATAAGTGATAGCTATATGACGGATTGAGAATCGGAAGGAATACTCTCAGCAACAACGTAGAGATGGACCTGAGCAGATTATCAGTTTTAAGTCCTATTCTTAAACAAACGTATCTGTGTCTTGTGCCTTACAAAAACTGGTAAAACAAAATGTATACCAGGGAAACTTTGAATTGGTCTCACTTGCAACGTCATTTCTCCATATTAGCTTAGAATAAGTTGCAGGTTGACTGGGAATCCTTCATGGGTCTTTTGACAGTTAGCATGTATTTATTAGTAGGGAATTTTCCCCCTTTTTCTTCATTTTTGTTTGTATGGCTACAACAACATATAACCTAGTTTTTATAGCTGAATACTTCCTTACAGAAGAGGCCTAACATTTAGCAAAAGGATGCCTTTAGGAGCCGATTAATTTACGCAGTAAAATTATTTCTGAAAGTACTATTTAAGAGATGCAACGATTTTCACGTTAATAAAAAGATTCTGTTCTGCACTAAAAGCCTTTGGATTTGTCCGTTTTGACGCAAGAGATGATTTTTATGTTTGATCTGAATTCAGTAGCTGAACTTAGGCCCATCAAGTCTTCAATTTACATTGGTTGACAGTATGCTGTTTTTTACAACACAAATAATTGTCCCTAATCTTCCCAGTTGACAAAGAAAGATAATATTTGGCTAAAAGATCAGGAAATTTCAAATTTCAGTGTAATTGGAATATTTTTCTTGGCCTTAAAGCTAAAGAAGCTGCTGAAAATTCCCCTTTTTTCAAATATAAACATTCTGAGAGATGGTAATTACCACTGTATTCAAATAAAACAACAAAATACAATGAATTGCAAACATTTCACTTTAGAAATAAATGTATGGGAATAGTCATAACCTTATGCCAAGAAGTATTGTCAAAGTGGGTAAATGGTAAAAGTGATGGAATGATTTCAAAACCTATGTCGATTGCAATTCCACCTCATAGTTCCGATTCCAAATTCCAGCACAATTCCCAATTTTTTCCCAAAACGACAGCAAAAGAAAATAATAGGACTGGGAGAAATTACAGTAGAGAGTGGGGGGGGGGATAAAAGGAGAAAATGTAAACTTACCAAGTGATCACAGCCAGATTACAATTTGAAAAACAAAATTTAGAAAAAAAACTTGAAAGACTCGGAGAGAAACCCCAAAGAATAATTTGAATTGATGCTGGCTGGGATGGAGTTCCAAAGTGAGATAGAATGCTTGAAAGTCAAATTTCAAGCTGTTGAATTTGACATAATGCCTTGTAAAAATTTTGGCCGGCGTTTACCCCCCGGAAAATACCCCCCCCCCCCCGTGGAAAATAAGGCTTTCCAAATTTGAGAATTTTATTTGACTTTTAATTTTTTTATTTCCGTAGGGGGAAGGAATTTTGGTACTTGTGTATTATGCGCCACTCACTCAAGTTTACGGTATATAAAACTCGAGAACATACAAGTTTTTTCGTTAGTTTTTTTGTTACTTTAGAAATAAATTTGGGCAATAGATTTGCCCATTAGGGGGGGGGGGAGTATAGCGGGTCTGCATGCCAAATGTGTTTGGTACAATTATTCTGCATATTAGATAGATAGATGCTTGTATTTTAAAGCAAAATATACGCCCGTGAACATATTCAAATAACATAAATGAAAGGCAAAAACAACATAAACTTTGATCAACGATCATCATAAAACACTTAAATGAAACACTACATTAACCTAATAATAGTATTTAATACTTGGAAAACGGTCATTGAAAAAAAAAATTAACATTTGGAAAAAACACTTAAATGAAATGTTACATGTACTCTATACTCGGATTTTTTTTTTTTTTTTAGGTAACTAAGTTTTACACAGCGTAAACTTGAGTGAGTTGCCCATAATACACAAGTATCAAAACTCCTTCCCCTTACGGAAATTTAAAAAAATTAAAATCAAATAAAATTCTCAAATTTGTAAAGCCTTATTTTCGACGCGGTGAATTTTCCACGGGGGGAGGGTATTTTCCGTGGGATAGTATTTCACAGCATGATTGAGGTTGTTTTTACATACTTAAGCAAATATTGTCTTAAAGTTAAAGGTTGTAAGTGAGTGGACTAGCTGATTTTGTATCGCTTACTTCCAAATGGTGGCATACTGGCATGTATAGAGAGGACTGTTACAAGCACGGGTTGTCAGAAAGGGATCAAGTTCTTTCCATTCTTCTGTTAGTTGAACTTTTTTCTGGAGCTTTGAGAAACATACTGCCTTGCTCAAAATAAATTTACAGCAAGAGGGTTACATACATCTTTTTATAAAATTCAAAACATTTATCAAGTGTCTAAAAAAGCTAAGTAAATAACATAATTTCTACTTTTGCTAGTAGTTTTGAGAGTTGGAATTTCCTAGCTGTTAACGATTGATATCTTCTCATAAACACGTAGGTTCAGATACTAAAATACTATGAAATCCTAAGAGAAATGATCAATTTGGCAATGCACTTTCAGCAACATTGTAATCCTGAGTTTATGTGCATTAAATGAGCTTAGAAATGCACAAAAATATGACAATTTAGATAGGAATGACTCGTTAACAGAAAAGAAGCAATTAACTGGTAATAATGTAAGAAAATTAGCATATCATAGGTGGCGCAATAGCGCTGCCTACGTAAAGAACGATGTTGGCACAATTTTTTTTTTTTTGGTTCTTGGTCTTAGACCACGGCACTTCGTACCGAATGAGTTGTCGACGAAACTTCGAAAAGGGCTCATTCGATTGGAAATTGGAGCCCTTTTTAATAGTCGAAAGTGATTGGAAGGCAACTAAGACCTTCCACGTCCCCCTTTTCCCCAAACACATCCAATCAAAATTTTGAGATAGCCAGTTTCTTCAGCGTAGTTGATTCCCGAATAGAAATTATGTTTTTGAGGAGGACACTCCCCAACAGCCCTCAGGGTAAGGGTTTTAAGTTATGCCCTGGGGACATATAAGGTTTTTTATAGAAAGCGTTGTCGTAGAAATTTAAAAAAAGGCTCGTTCGATTAGAAATTCAAAGCGCTAGTGCCCTTTTTAATAGTCGAAAGTGATTGGAGGGTAACTAACCCCCGTCTCACGCCAACCTTTTTCCCAAACACATCCAATCAAAATTGTGAGATAGCCATTTTGTTCAACGTAGTTTAAAGTTCTGGAAATTAGGTCTTTATGGATGACCCCCCCCCCCACGGCCCTCATGGCAAGGGTTGTAAGTTATGCCCTGGGGGCATATATGTTTTTTTATAGAAAGCGTTGTTGCAGAAACTTCAAAAAGGGCTCATTTGATTGAGCTCATTGAAATGGCTAGTGCCCTTTTTAATAGTTGAAAGTGATTGGAAGGCAACTAACACTCCTTCCACGTCAACCGTTTCTCCAAACAAATCCAATCAAAATTTTGAGATAGCCATTTTGTTCAACGTAGTTGAAAGTTCTGATTATTTGGTCTTTGAGGATGACACTCCCCCCTCAGCCCTCAGGATAAGGGTTGCACGTTATGCCCTGGGGGCATATAAGGTTTTTATAGAAATCTTTGTCATAAAAGCTTGAAAAAGGGCTCATTCGATTGGAAACTCAAAGGGCTAGTGCCCTTTTTAATAGTCAAAAATGATTTGAGAGTAACTAACCCCCTCTCACGCCCACCTTTTCTCCAAACACATCCAATCAAATTTTTTAGATAGCCTTTTAGTTCAACGTAGTTATAAGTTTTAGAAATTAGGTCTTTGAGGATGATAACCCACTCAGAGCCCTCGGGGCAAGGGTTGTAAGTTATGCCCTGGGGGCATATAAGGTTTTTTTATAGATATTGATGTTATAGAAACTTCAAAAAGGGCTTATTCGATTGGAAATAACAAGGGCTTGTGCCCTTTTTAATAGTCAAAAGTGATTGGAGAATAACTAACACCCTTCTCACACCCACCATTTCCCCAAACACATCCAATCAAAAATTTGAGATAGCCATTTTGTTCGATGTAGTTAAAAAGTCGGGAAATTATGTTTTTGAGGATGACATATAAGGTTTTTATTGAAATGTTCGTTGTAGAAACTTGAAAAAGGGCTCTTGCGATTGTAAATTCAAAAGTCTAGTTCCCTTTTTAATAGTCGAAAGTAATTGGAGGGAAACTAGTCCCCCTCCCACGCCCACCCTCCCATTTGCCCATTATGTTTAAAAAATAAATGTTGCCTTAAGGTTAAACCAAAATGCACTGTGTTAATGCTAATTCCCAAAAAGGCATATCAGCAGCATCCCAAGTACGACTGAGGGTATTATGTTCAAACTTTCGGGGCTGCTTCTGCTCTTAAAATTAAACCAAATCAAAATAGCGTAAGTGTATCCAAGCTATCCAAGAAAGTAAACAGATTTTTTGGCGAATGGTATCAAGTTTTCTATTTCAAGTCAGTTAGAGGAGGGACAAAACTAAATTGAAGACTACTATTTGTGTCCAGATTTTTAAAAGGGTGTATGTTGTTAAAAATTGCCGAAAATTTTTCTCCAGCATACAAATAGCAGGCCAAACTATAAAGCCTTAAAAATACGAAAAGATTTAAAGAATTATTTCTTTTTCCCTGAAAAGACAATGTCAATATAAAACGAACAGGAATTAATTAAAAAAACTTTTTCCACAAAACAAGTTTTTCAAAGAAAAGTAAAGAACCCCATTAAACCAAAAATGAGCAAAAATAAGATAAAAAAATCTACCAAGCGTGAAGCTACCACAAATCAGCATCAATATATAAATGAAACCCAAAACGAACAGAAATTACAATAAATAATCGAGTCAAACTCAAAACAAGCAGCAATTAACATGAGTAGGGATCAAATCCCCTATGCCTTCCCAAGGCCAGAACATAATTTGCACTTTACTGAAAAAAATACAAATGAATGTGCATTGTCAGTTTAATATACATATACTGATATTTAGTAATCAAAATGTTAATATTATTTGATTTATTAAAGTTATAAAAGTAAAAAAAAATTAATTTTTTACAGTAAAGTGCAAATTATGTTCTGGCCTTGGAAAGGCATAATGGTTTTGAGCCCTACTCATGTTGATTTCTGCTCGTTTTAGTTTGACTCGGTTATTTGTTTAATTTCTGTTCGTTTTGGGTTTCATTCATTTATTGATGCTGATTTGTGGTAGTTTCATGCTTGGTAGATTATTTGATTTATTTTTGATCATTTTTGGTTTAATGGAGTTCTTTACTTTTCTTTGAAAACTTATTTTGTGAAAAAAGTTTGTTTTTATTAATCTTCAAAAATAAAGCTTAAAGCTAAATGACACATGGAAACCTAGAATACAAATTTCTTTTGATCTAAAAACAAAATTGATTGTAGAATCACTTTTCGAGTATTTTGACAATTTTTCTAATAATTCTAGGGATAACCCAAAACTGATCTATCATCCTATCATTAAATGGTAACATGTCATAAGTTATTTATGTAATATTATAGAGTAAAAGCTTTATCCTAACTCAGAAAGTTTCATTCTATGAGAAAAAAACTTTCAAGAATAGATTTAAAGTGCAAATTATGGATTGAGAAGTTCAACACCATGTTTTTTTCCTATTTATAAGACAGCACAAATTCAGAGAAGAAAGGTCTAAGTGTGTACTAACTCATTAAATTATCGAAGTTTGACATAGTTTTGCAGATTTTTCAAATAAAAATGGAAAACCAGTGGCCTGGAGTAGGGGGAGGAGTGAAGGTGTTCCTTGGAAACACTCTACCAGGCCCCACTTTTTTTATTTTCCACATTCCTAAAATGTTCAGTCTCCAATAACTAAGACTTCCCAAGATAATAAACAGTCCCTAATTCTACGGTTTTACCGCTTCTGTTTGCAATCCTTACAGAAACAAGAAGTTTAACTGCCCTTTCTCTGTGGACCGAATAAGCAAATAAATTGCTAGTTCTCTAGCAAGGCTAAGACTCGTGTTCGAAGGATCCTTCAAACCATACAATACAAGTGGGTAAGGAATGAGGGTAAAACTTGAATATTCACTCCAGAACCTGGTTTCAGTCATAGATATAATTCCAGAGATTACCATTCACATAGGCAAGTGAAAAAATACACTGAATGAGCAAGCAGTCACTGTCCAGCCTTGTGTGAAGAAAAAGATTGACAGGTCTGATAGCCTATGTCTGAATCTTTCCAAATTGCAGTAATTTAGGTTAAGCAGCTTTTTGTTGCTTTGGAAAGCTATTAGCCAGGAGAATGGAACCATTCGAAATGGATCTTGTAAAGTTTGAAAGATTCTAGGAAAATTCATCCTTAAGAAAAATTAATTTTTGGCTTAGGACCTGGCATAAATCCTGGGTAGTGCTTGAAAATACATTCCCAGACCCTTATTAAAAAGAAAGATACTAAAGCTACTCAACCATGAAAAGATTATACTGAACATCTTTCAACTGGATAATTCTTCAAGAATGAAAGGACATAATAAAAACTTTTTGAGAAGCATGCCAAGAAGGTTACATAGCAAAATCTTTTCCAATTGGGTGATGAGTCTCTGGAACTTGTTACACCAGGATACAGTCTCTTCTGCCAGTATTGATTCATTCAAATCATCAGTTGAGAAGGAATGGTGCAACAAGCTCTGGCAAACAGTTTGGGACTCACCTGATCAGTCAGCCGACTATCTTCACTGACCAGCGACTACAGGATCATCCTATTGCTGGTAAGTGCAACTTTAGGTAATTTAAGGTGATTAGTATGGATTCTTCTGTGAAATTTTAATTCATATATGGTAATGTACCAGGTACCAGCAGGTAAAAACATGGTCTTGACTTTAGATAGAGGTAGTTTTGCTTACAGTCTACAGAAAAATCTAAGATGTGTACACCATTGTAGACTGCATACACAGGGTGTTTTGAAAATCTGCAATTTGCGTATTAACAATATCACCATCCAATTGTTACTGATTCCAAAGTAGACATCATTGGCAAACCACCAGGGCTCCAACCACAAAAAAATGTGGTAAGTTGATCTCGAATCTTAACCATTCACCAGTATATCAAAATAAATTGCCAAATTATTTGGAATGGTTAAAATATATAATGAGGCATTTCATTTTGAGTTTTCGAGAAAAAAATGTGAATAATAAATTTAAGCATTGTCTCTGGCAACAATCATTGCAACCATCTTTTAAAACAAAAAGACACATTTTGAGAAGTGTTGTTTTATTTTATAGAGGTTTTCTTGACAAAATCAAATTCCTGGAGAGTACTGAAGAAATGCAGCCATCTTTGTCAAAGTTCATTACACCCATGTTGAGTTTTAGCACTAGCTCTCACCAAATAAGGCATAATTTGTATTCAAATCCTGTAATTTTCTTGCTTCTAATTTTCTGTTTCCTTGTGGCATATTTTCAAAGAAACAAGATCTCTGTATTTCACAAGCTGACTGCAATGACACATGAAGCTTCAACTTTGACTGTATGCAAAAATCAGCAACACATACAACATAAATTTTCAAAGGTGGTTGGACTTTGGCAGCTTATTACAAAATTTGTAATATGATCAGAAATCTAACATGAGAACCAGGCATCACAAAGCAGTCCAAACCCCTTAAATTTATTTGCATATGTGCTTGTGTTTGATTTCACAAATTATTAAAAATAACTGGGTGTTTTTGCTGCTATTATTGTCCCTGTTCAGTCATTAATTGTAACAAATTTTGAATGTTGTTTTTATTCTAAGTTCTGCTGCAAAATTCTAGTTGTTATAACTCAATTTACAAGTAAATCACTCGAAATTTGTGGTTTTAGTGTGATATAAATTTGAAAGAAACAAGGATCCTATACACAAAAGCAAAACTATGATGGAAATCAAAAGAAGAATTTGCCTGCATTCAAAAATTTCCACTGGATATAATAAAATTTCAAGGGATGGCATTTCTACAGTACAGTGCCAAAATTTTCATTTTGAATGCAAATCTCCATAAGAAATGGTGAGGAAGTGTAGTGGAAGGGCAAGGAAGATATGCTAGACGTTTTCCAGGGGAACTATCCCAGTACCAGGGTAGAAGTACTAATTGGATTGAGTGTGTATCTAACAATTCTTCTGCACAATAATAGGATTTTATCCCACTTCCCAGTGCTCTAACAGAAGAAATGTTAAGATGGCAAGTTCATATTAGCAATGAAAGATGATAAATTGTCCAAAATTCTGCTTTTTGCCCATTCATATGGGGCCAAATAAAAAACAGGTCATCTCCAAGTTGGGAAGCATCATAATTCGTCCTATCACTAGCAAGTGCGATTTAAGGTAATTTAAGGTAATAATGTGTTTCTAAGAAAAAACTTGATGAGAAAGAATTGCCATTTGTAGCTGATTCGGGAATGGTAATTATTATTTTCATTAACCTTAATAGTAAAATGTTGTGATGAAAACAAATTTGCAGCAATTTTTAAAGAGTCAAAAACACCTCAAAATGATGTCAGCTTTGCTGTGATGTCACAGCATTCAAAAATTGGGTTAGGTTTTGTCCCCTTTAAGGGCTTAAAATGTAATTTCCCCCAAAAACAATTATTGAACTTTGAAAGAGCATAAAAAAGACATCACTTTCATCCTAGCTAAATTATGTTGAAAACATGGGTGCCCATATAGGGGGGCTCCAGCCCCTCCCTGGCTGAATGATGCTGCCTTATATATTTGTTTTGAGATTTCTATTATACAGCAAAAAAGTGTCAATTAGACCAGGCAAGCCCCCCTTTAAAATTTAGCTTATGGGCACCCATGGTTAAAAACTGTATATTTACCAGCTATAGCTTGGCCTAGATTAGATTATTTCTGACCCTATTAAGAGGACAATTGTCACAGAGAGAACAATTATATTTTACTGTGTTCAGTGGATTGTATTGTAATTAATTCATCCCTTAAAGCCAATAAAGTTTATGGGCACACCTGAAAAATAATATAGGTAAGTAAGTATGGTGGACCCCTGGTAATGCAGCCCCTGTCTAATCTGGTGTCCCCTGTAATCTGACATGTTTATCATTACTGAATATTTTTCATAATCTTTGTTAATAAAGATAATGTATAATTCAAAACTTTACAACTTGTACATGCACTACTTTTGTGCTTGATGTGTAAGCATTGATTTTTCATATTGATTGCTTTGTTTGAATTTACTAAATGTAATACAAGAGTAACTCAATGTCTGCAGCCTGCTTCAGAAGTAAGTGTCAAAAGACCATCCAATAAAAAAAACATTAAAAGAACTTGATAATGAAAGATTTAGTTTTTGCTCTTTGTCAATTGTAGAATTAATTACTGACATAAATAATTAAATATCTTAGAAAAGGTATTACCTTAAATTGCATCTTCTAGTAACTAAGGTTTGTCAACAGGTAATGTTGAGTCAATATTCGTGTCACAATCCATGAGTGAATTATCACTATTTACATATATACAGGACAGTTTGGTTTAATCATTGGGTGTCACTAGATGTATCACCAACCATGCACGTTTGAGGGTTAAAAGAGCAGTTGGCGTAATAAGTGGCAGTTTGCATATGTTGCCATAACCAAGCTTTATAAACCCTGGTGGATGATATTGGCTTGTCCCACTGCATCTTCCATGACTTGCCACTCCAATCACGGTCAACACCAATTTTGAAGCTGTCAACTGATCTGGCCAAGATGGTAGATTTGCTGAGGAAGTTCCACAGTGGAACAATGCAATTGGTGAAGAAGTTGAACTTCTGACATTCTGCTAAATTTTTGACACAGTTTTTTTGAGGTTTCCTTATTTTCTGGTGTATTCACTGTGATCAAGAAAGGGCTTAAAGGTGTCACTGGTCATCATCTTAAATGCAAGGATGACATCTCCTCTCTTTCTTCAGTACATTAGGATAGGTATATATTACAGCCACATATACATCACCACTCCTAGCAACTATTCACAAATCAATCTTAACTTTGAAAGTAATAGAGCAAGTTGCTGCTGAAACATAGATAAGTCTGGAAGATTTGGAAATCTGGTGCCATGGAATAAAT
The DNA here is from genome assembly GCF_049724085.1 of Artemia sp. Qi Xiang Cuo. Classification (NCBI taxonomy): domain Eukaryota; kingdom Metazoa; phylum Arthropoda; class Branchiopoda; order Anostraca; family Artemiidae; genus Artemia; species Artemia sp. Qi Xiang Cuo. The sequence goes on along the minus strand of NC_142798.1, from coordinate 41,893,334 downwards.
AAAGAGGAAAATATTTTTTTATGAAATGTCTGACAAAGAGATTACAAAGGATATTTCTATTTCAAGAATAATAAATCAGGAAGATGACAATAATGTTGTAATTGCAACTACTCTTCAAGTGAACAACTAGGCTATCTCACATTTCAACTGTGTTAGACCCACAAAATTTATGAACATTTTCATGTTCATAAATTGACTGATTCACATTATGATTTTAATTTATAGTACTTTATTATTCTAGTACACATGTACATTACAATTATCTCCTAATATCAAGCATTATTTTTTGTAAGTTCTACAGCATTAATGAGGGTAATTCTATAAAATAAAAAATAAGCTCTCTTATTGTTGTTTAATTTAGTAATTTCAACATACATAAAGAAGTACAATTTGTACTTCAGAGCATAACATACAGTATAGAATCTAATCATTGGATTTCTAACTTATAGGATAACAAGGTGCTCTTTTGTAAAATATTCCTGAGTATAAAAGGTCTTAGGCAGTACTCTATAATACAGCAAACTCAGTAGTTTTATACTGCCTTTCAAAACTTGTTGAATTACAGCAGTCCACTGTAAGAATTTTAGAATGTTTTGAGGTAAAGGTCTAAATTAAGGATTATTGTGAAGGAAACATATTTAGAAAACAATTCTTACTTCATAATATTCAGAATAATTATAAGTAACACATTTTAACTGCAGCCCACTATGCTTACCCCTAACCACTCCTAATGTTCAAATATATAGGCTAGGCCTAGCCCAAATTAGGCTATATATTCCCTTTGCATTCAGACACCTGTAAAAACAGTTTGTTGCAGGCTAATTTTGAATTTACAGTCTCTTTTCATAACTTAGGTTCTAATTTTTGAAAATGTAATTCCCATTATCCTAGGCTTTATTTTATTATTTCAGGGATTTATCAGGGGCGTTTTTCTTAAATTTAAGAACTATATTTTTTAAATCCTTGTAAATTGAGATTTAATGATGGTAGAAAGTTTGGTAAATTTTTGGAAGTTCATATTAGGACACACACACACCTATTGACTTACAAATAAAGTTAACATGCTACTCTATGCCTTTTTTATGCTCTTTATGAATACAGGCTAATAATCATTTTTGTTGGAAATGATTTTACCTCAACCCCTATATAGGGGTGGGGGTAAAATTTACCTGTGCAGCCATTTAAAATTTACCTCTCAATTAGCCTACTTGGACTATCTGTCTTGGATTTTTCTTCCTACAATTAGCCATGTCTTGACGCCCTACTGCAAAATACTTAATTTTCAATTCACTTTGAATTGAATAATAATTGTAAGATCACTTGAATTGTAAGATCTATTGTTGCCTTATTATGTTATTCCTTAGTGCGACAAGCTTTTTGTATAGCTTACCACTGTTGGTATTAATAAATAAATAAATAAATAATTTGTTTTGAACCAATAGGCTTAGTTCAAAACACTTTCCTTATGCCTCATTCCAGCAGAAGCCTGCCCCTATTTCTCAGGGTTTCACTTCTATAGCACAAAAACTTAAAACAGTTATCAAAGGTCAGTATCCTTTGTAGGGGGAAAGTGGACAGGGCAAAGGTAGGAACTTCAAAATATCTTCCAGGGGATCATTGAGGCTTTGGATTTGTTCCTATTAGTTTCATTCACCTTCCTCAACTAGGCTACTATCATAAAGACAAAACCTCCCATCAACAAGCTAACAAGTGGTTTATGAATTTAGTTGAGGTCATGCCCCAAACGACATCATGTGTTGTGGTACTGGTAACTGACAGCTAAATCTAGGCCTATAGGTCTACCCAAATTATTCTGATCTAGCCTAGGCCTAGTTATTATCCTACTGGATTAGTATAGAATGATTCTTACCAACTAGCCTATTAAAATAGAGCTTTTTCGAGCATTCTATTATACATTAAAATATCCCAGTTTTCCAAAATCTTTAATAGGCCATTCCAAAATGATTGATGTAAGCTTATTTAAAAAAATGACCGTTGTGATTACAACCCGGTTCTTATCTTCAGTTTTAGTTTTTCAAAATAGATGGCAATGAAGCATAACCACAAGAAAAAAATAATTCAATTTGCACATGCAGTCCTTTATGAAAAATCGTAATGCGAGATTTTGCCTTTTTCTTTGCAGAAAAAAGCAACAGATTTTGCGTGAAGTGTGAAAATATGAAACAAAGGAAGTAAATCATGTAATAATGTATTTGGGAATAGACCTCGCGATAGCTTCCTCTTTGAAATTTTTATTATGCAAAACTACGTGTCCCCTCGCAGCAACGGTGTGTCCAAGGAGTCAGGATCCCCCTCCCAACAGTCTTCTCTTTTGGGTTGAAGAGATCATATCTTTGATCTAACCTGACAGAAAAAAGTGAAAATAAAAAACAATTATTGTAAAATTGCTTAAAGGTTGAAATGAGGGAGAATATTCCTTTAAAAATCAATCCCAGCAAATTCCATTTATCGTGAAGATATTCTGAAAAATATAAGGAAATGCATAAATAGCCAAATTTGGATCACGGAATCCACTTTTCTGAAGCTTAGGACTTCTAAGAAAACCTCCCACCGCTCCTTTCCTTGTGTCATTGTTTGTCAGGGCACAGTAAATTATTTGGTGCACTTTAAGAGAACACAGACCTAAAAGTAACCAAAAGCGAGAATTTTGCTTATGAAATGAAAACTGAAAATAAACAAGTACAGGCACATCATCAGCTATAAAATCTTCTGAAAAGGTAGGGTGGAAATTTTTTAAAGTAATACAGGCCTTTTGCAGAGTAATAGTTATTGTTAAAGGTCTTACAAGACGAAAACGTCACATTTCTAATTTTGAGACAGTAACAGGTGTTAAAAAAAGGGCCAGAAAATGTTTAAGCAAAAAAAATATTTTAGGATGGTCAAATTTCAGTTTTTAAGGGGGTATTTTTGAACGAATGCTAGGGAAGCGGAATTTCACCCCTAGTCCTGTTTACTGCTGTCAATGATGGAGTCAATGATTGGACGACATAAAATGGTTGGGAACTGGAAAGATTTTCAACTAGTTTCGCATCTGTTTTTAGCAGAGATTTTTCTATGCGTCAAAATAAGTACTGCTACAAATAAGTACTACTGCTATTATAGCTAAAGCTATTAAGGCGAAAATTTGGAGAATGTTGAAACAATGTATGGTTTACAAAACCCTTTCAGAAAACTTTTTCAGGAATACTTGATGAAAAGTAAAACTAAACTAAACAATACTATGTGAGTCCAGATTTTCAAAAATACGTATGCTATAAAAAAATTTTGAAAAATTTCCTCTAACATACAAATAGTAAGCCAAACTATAGATTCTTATAGAAAAAACCGAAAAGATGTAAAATATCCCTTTCTTTTCCAATGAAAAAGACTAAGTCAATTGAATCCGAATAGTAATTAATTTAAAAGACCTTTTCCACAAAATAAATTTTTCAAGGGAAAGTAAAGAGCTACATTAAACCAAAAATAAGCATAAATAAAGTCAAATAATTTTCCAAGCGTAAAAACTACCGAGAATTACCATCGATAAATAAATGAAACCCCAAAAAAAGCAAAAATTATTATAAGTAACGAAGTCAAACACAAAAAGAGCAGAACCTAAGATGATTGGGGCTGACATCTCACATGCCTTCTGAAGACCAGAACACAATTTGCGCTTTACTGAAAACAAAATACATTTTAAATGTTTCGACTATTTGAACTTTTACAAACAGAAAATTATTCACACTTTAAGAGATAAATATCAATATGTGTATTTTAAACTGTCAATCGACATTCATTTGTTGTTTTGTTCAATAGTCTTGGCTGTGATGGTTTGTTTTCGATATTATGAGAAATGGGAACATTCAGCCCGAAATAATGATTGTTTTCAGTAAAGTGCAAATTATGTTATGGCCTTCAGAAGCCATAAAACAAAAATAGAGATAGAACTCTCACGACGAAGAAAACAAACGGATCTACGACCAGTAGAAGAAAAAGACAAAAGTAAAGCGACCCGAATATTTGGCCTGTATAAAACAAGGCGTCTTCAACGCTATGCAAACAGCGATAATATCTAAATTAATCTAGAATCAAATAAGATCTAAAACCAAGAAAAAAAAAACAACAAATATCTATATGTACAATTGTTGCTACTGTGAGCACCACAGATGCTAAGTAGAGTTGCTTCAATGAGAACACTAAAGCGACTGGATAAAATAAAATGAATTTAAAATTAATTATTATGTTGCGAGACAATCGTATTGCTTGCTACGATTGCTGTAATTCTCCTAGGTCTTGTATTTGATCTATTCCCCTGATGTTTTTTAAAACTTTATTACCCTTATTAGCTATTGGTTCCCTCTTAAGCAGAATGCCATATATCGGTTAAAAATATAAATTACCTGTATCTCTATTTATTGAACTATTAGCAAGAACATGCTTTTTATAGTGGCCTCCCTAGCCCACTGTGTAAACCCTCTATCGTTAGAAATGGCAGTGGCATCGTCATATTGTACGTAATGATCACAGTGATGGAAAATGTCTCTGCCAAAGCCGAAACAAAAGTTTCAGGAGGCTTACTAAATTTCAGAGCTTTATCTTTTGAATTATGATGCTCAATAAATCGTTCAAGAAACTGTTGGTGATTTCGGCCAATGGAAAACTTTCTACGTGAACAAGGAATACTATAGACACCACTACTCAAATTGCCACAAGTCAAATCCTTCCCAGAATCTAGAAGACTTCTTAATGTTCTAATTGTCTGACAGCATGTATCAATATTATATCAGAGACAATGCTATAGCGTTGCCTATAGTAAAGGCCATACGGTTCCCATGTTTTATTATTTGTTATTCTTTTTTTTTCCTAGAGGCACTTCATATAGAAGGGGTCGCCGTATAAACTTCAAAGGTAACTCATTCGATAAGACATCGAGAGTTGTAGTGCCCTTTTTAAGAGTCAAAAGTGATTGGAGGGCAACTAGCCCCACCCCCACGCCCTTTTTTCCCAGATGCGTCCGATAAATTTTTTGAGATAGCCATTTTGTTAAAAATAGTTCAATGATCACATAGCGAAAACTCCAGTGTAGACACGACCCCCAAGGGCCCGGGGCAGGCATTGTAAGTTATGCCCTGGGGGCATATATGGTTCTTATGGAAGGAATGCTCGCATAAACTTCAGAGAGGGTTCAATGGATTGGAAATTGAAAGTTCTAGTTCACCCTTTAAGAGTCAAAAGATATCGGAGGGCAACCAGCCCCCCCCCCCCCGCCGTGCCCTTTTTCCCCAAATGCATCCGATAAAAATTTTGAGATAGCCATTTTGTTAAAAATAGTTCAAAGATCATACAACAGAAACTCCGGTGTCGACACACCCCCCAGGGCCCGGGGGCAGGCGTTATAAGTTATGCTTCGGGGTATATGGTTCTTATGGAAGGGATACTCGTATAAACTTCAAAGAGGACTCATTTGACTGAAAATTGACAGTTCTAATTCACTTAATAAGAGTCAAAAGAGATCGGAGGGCACCTAACCCGCCCCCTCCACACCCTTTTTTTTCAAACCCATTAGATAAGAGCTTTGAGTTAGCCAACTGGTATAAAATAATTCAAAGACCATATAACGAAAACTCCGGGGTCAACAGAGCCCCCAAGAGCCCGAGGGCTGGTTTTGTCAGTTAAGCCCTGGGGGAATATATGGTTCTTATGGAAGGGATGCTCATAAAAACTTTAGAGAGGGCTCATTTGATTGGAAATTGAACGTTGTAGTTAAGTTTTTGAGAGTCAAAAAAGATTGGAGGGTAACTACCCCCACACGTCACTTTTTTCCCGAATGCATCCGATAAAAATTTTGAGATAGCCATTTTGTTAAAAATTGTTTAAAAGTCAGATAACAAGAACTCAGGTGTCGGCACAACCCCCCAGGGCCCGGGGGCAGGGATTGTAAGTTATGCCCTGGGGTCTATATGGTTCTTATGGAAAGAATGCTCGCATAAACTTCAGAGAGGGCTCATTTGATTGGAAATTGAAAGTTTGAGTTAACTTTTTAAGAGTCAAAAGAGATCCAAGTGCAACTAGCCCCCCCCCGGCCTTTTTTTTCCAAACCCATCTGATGAAAATTTTGAGATAGACATTTTGTCAAAAATAGTTCAAAGGTCGGATAAAAAAAAAAAAAACTCCGGTCTCAATAAAACCCTCCAGGGCCCGGGGGAAGCGGTTCTAATTTAGGTCCTGAAGGCATGTATGCTTCTTATAAAAGGGATGCTCGTATAAACTTCATATAGGGGTCATCTTATTGGAAATTGAAATTTCTAGTTCGCTTTTAAAGAGTCAAGAGATTGAAGGGCAACTAGCCCCCCATGCCCTTGTTTCCCCAAACCCATCCTGTACACATTTTGAGATAGCCATTTCTAAAAAATATTCAAAAATTAGATAACAAAAACCGCGGCGTCGACCCAACCCCCCAGGGCCCGGAGAAGAAGGCCTTGTAAGTGTTGTCCTGGGGGCGTATATGGTTCTTATGAAAGAGATGCTCGTATAAACTTCAGAGAGGGCTCATTTGATTGAAAATTGAAAGTTCTAGTTCACTTTTTAAGAGTCAAAAGATATCCGAGGGCAATTGCCCCCCCCCGCACACGCCCTTATTTCCCCAAACCCGTCCAATAAAAATTTTGAGATAGCCATTTTGTTAAAAATACTTCAAAGGTCAGATAAGAAAAACTCCTGTGTCGACGAAACCCCCCAGGGCCTGGGGGCAGGCGTTGTAAGTAATGCTCTGGGGACATTTATGGTTCTTATGAGAGGGATGCTCGTAAAAACTTCAGAGAGGGCTCATTTGATTGAAAATTGAAAGTTCTCGTGCACTTTTTAAGATTCAAAAGGGATCAGAGGGCAACTAGCCCCCACTCCGTCCACGCCCTTTTTTCCTCGAACCCATCCGATAAGAACATTGAAAGAGCCGTTTTTTTTCAAAATTGTTCAAAGATCATATAACGTTGGGACGCTTGCAACGCTGTTTACTGTCGACATTTTCCAAAACTAATTTAACAATTTTTGTTATTTTTGGTCGGAAAAAGTTCGATAAATTGGTTTTGTATGGGTTGAAAGGAGAGAGAAAATTGTCGTGAGTAGAGTGAGAAGTGTTTTTAAATTGTTATGAGTGCGTTTTTGTGTTTGATATTGAGATAGGAAAGATGAGTCATTGATGGTGTGTCATTTGTGTACTTAGTGCGCAGGGTTGCCAGCGTGGATGTGTGGCGGGAGAGCGTTGCACGTCTAAAGGTAAGTTTTTTGGGTGTTTTTTTTTACAGTGAGTTTTTTTTAGTTTTTGGGTGAGAGGATAGCGTGTATGTTGTTGTGAGAGTGTGAGAGCGTGAATATTTAGGGTTTTGTAAGGTATTTGGAAAAAGGGATTTTTTTTTCTTTTTCATTTTTTTTTTGTAGTGTTTGTTTATTGTGATAAGATGAGTAGGAACACAGTGGTTTTCGAATTTCGCTCGATGGACGATGGGGCCTTGAGTGAAGTTAGACAGATGGATATTCACAGGTTTCTGAAGCAGCTGAATCTTAACCGTGGGAACGTGAGGGCGATAGATACAGATTATTTCAAGCGATTTGGTCAAGTGCGAGTAACAATGAATTCCGCGGTGTTGGTGGATGACTTAGTAGCGCACACCAAGGCGCAAGAACCAAAGATGGGCTTCAGAAACGGTTTTTATCCGGTAATTCGTGCAGCTAAGAAGGGTCCCAGGAGAAGCAACTAGCGATAAGATAAAGAGGCAACTCCAGGTTTACGGAATAGTCCTAAACATAAGAAGAAAAGTGTATACTGGAGATGAGTTTATCGAGGTATATACGGGAAGAGCAACAGCTTTGATGTATCTCGATACCCCCATCTCGCCGTCTATTGAGGTTCTTGGAGGGGAGGAAAAAATCAACGTCTTCTATCCCAATCAGCAGAAAGCGTGTTTTATTTGCCATACTGAGGATCATGAGGCCAAGGACTGTCAAAGAAATCGCAAAAATCAAAGAAGGCAGAGTGTCCTCAGTCCAAACCCGAGAAGTTTAGGTTCGGCATGGTCACCACAACCTATACCAACACCGAAGCCATCGGAAGGAAATGAAGGAGTTGGAGACATTAGCGCGCTCTCACCATCAGCTGCGGTAAACATGGTACTGGAAAGTGCTAAGATAAATGCTAAGAAAGTAGGTGGAGATAAAAAAAACCCGGACCCAACAAAAGAAGCAGCATAAAGTGAGCCAGCAACCAAAGAAGCAGAGAAACAGGGCAATTCAGACGCAGGAGCAAGCAAACAAGTAGCAGAAAACCAAAAGAGGGTTTTGAAACAACCAACCAAACCCAAAAAGACCAAGTAAAAGAAGGAGCAACAAACCAAAATGTACCGTCACCGATGAGAACCCTTAGTCAGGCATCCCTTGGTAGCACGGGGAGTAACCAATCAAAGGAGAGAAAAACGGTAGGAAAAGGTATCGGAAAGGAAACAGTAAATGGAGGGAAAAAGAGCATACAGGTGAAAAGGAATAAAAGTTTTTTTTTCTTTTTTAAGTAATTAAACGCAAATAGCTACATTAAACGTGAATGGAGCAAAACAAGCAAAAATACAGACTTTCATTTCAGAATTTGTGGCAAAACAGAATATAGATGTAGCGTGTCTACAAGAAGTTGACTCGAAAAAGTGTAAAGCCCCGACAGGTTACCAGTATATTTTTGGAGGGCTCGAGCTAGACGCTGGCTTCCTTTTAAAAGAAAGTATACAGTGTGATCAAGGAAGCATGCGTTTTGAAGATGGTGGAAACATTTGTATCTTGCGTTGTGGGTCATTAGTGATAGTAAACGTCCACCTACCGTTAGGAACGGGTAACTTCACACAACAGGAAAGTGCCATTCAAGAAAAATTGCAAAGGTTTCTTTGTGAAGAAAATTTGATAATTTTGGGGGATTTTAATTGTATAGTGTCCGAAGTGGATGCCTTAGGAAGGAATGGAAAAGTAGCAAGAAGAAGTTGCAGTGAAGGTTTAAAAGCAGTGATAAGTGCTTGGAATTTGAAAGATGTGTCTATTTTCTTGTCCCAGTATCTGTCTTTATTTGCTTGTATATCTGAATCTGTATGTTTGTGTTTTTGGCACTCTCACTCTCTGTGCCTGTGTGTCTGGGCGGGCGTTTACTTGTCCTAGTGTTCCTCTTTGTCTCTTTCTATGATTGCATCAATGTGTTTCTATATGTTTTCCTCTCTCTCACTCTCTTTGCCTGTGTGTCAAAGCGGGCGTTTCGTTGTCCCAGTGCCTGTCCTTGTCGGTTTGTTGGTCCGAATTTATATGTTTGTATGCGTTTTTGTCTTTTTTCACTCTCTGTGCCTGTGTGTCTGAGAGGGTGTTTGATAGTCCCAGTCTTTGTCAGTCTTTGTCTGTCTTTGTCAGTGTGTATGTCAGAATCTATGTATTTGTATGTGCTTTTTTGTCTTTCACTCTCTTTGCCTGTGCGTCTGGGCGTGTGTTTCTTTGTCCCAGTGCCTGTCTTTGTCTGGTTTCATGTCTGAATTTATGTGTTTGTATGGGTTTTTGTCTTTCTCACTCTCTGTGCCTGTCTGTCTGGACGGATTTTTGCTTATCCCAGTGTATGTCTTTGTCTGTTTGTATGTCTGAATTGTGTATTTGTATGTGTTTTTTTCTCTAACTTTACGCTTGTATGTCTGGGTGGGTGTTTGCTTGTCCTAGTGCCTGTCTTGGTCTGTTTGTATGTTTGAATATATATATTCTTTGTTTTTTCGTCTCTCTCACTCTTTACTTATGTGTCTGGATGGAAGTTTGCATATCCCAGTGCTTGTCTTTGTCGGTTTCTATGTTTGAACTTTTATGTTTGTATCCTTTTGTGTCTCTCATTTTATGTGGTATTGTGACTGGTCGGATTCTAGCTTGTCCCAGTGTGTTGTTTTGTCTCTTTCTATACCTGAATCTATGTGTTTGTATGTGTTTTTGTCTCTCCCACACTGTTTGTATGTCTGAATCTGTATGTTTGTGTTTTTGGCACTCTCACTCTCTGTGCCTGTGTGTCTGGGTGAGCGTTACGAGTCCTAGTGTTTGTCTTTGTCTCCTTCTATGACTGAATCTGTGTTTGTATATGTTTTCCTCTCTATCACTCTCTTTGAGTGTTAAGTGGGTGTTTGTTTGTCCTAGGGTCTTTCTTTGTCGATTTGCATGTCCAAATTTATATGTTTGTATGCGTTTTTGTCTCTCTCACTCTTTTTGCCATTGTGTCTGAGTGGGTGCTTGCTTGCCCCAGTGCCTATCTCTGTCTGTTTGTATGTCTAAATCTGTGTATTTGCATATGTTTTTGCCTCTTAATCTCTTTACCTATGTGTTCGGGCAGGTGTTTATTTGTCCCAGTGCCTTTCTTTTTTGGTATGCATGTCTGGATTTATGAGTTTGTATGCGTTTTTGTCTATCTCACTCTCCGTGCCTGTGTTTCTGGGAGGATTTTGCTTGTCTCAGTGTCTGGGTTTGTCTGTTTTAATGTCTGAATTATGTATTTGTATGTGTTTTTGTCTCTCTCACTCTCTAAGGCTGAGTGTCTAGGCCGTTTTTTTCTTCGAAACATAAAGATGTTCTTTGTGACGTTTTTTTTCTTCGAAACATTATTTTTTTTTTACTTAAAAGGTATTTTATTCTTTGATAAGTTGTTTTTAAACTTGGAGACGTTTTTTTCTTTGTGACGTTGTTCTTTTTATTTGCAACTTCTTTTTACTTTGAGACGTTTTTTTATCTTAGAGACGTTTTATGTTCTTTGCGACGTTTTCTTTTCTTCCTAGACGTTGCTGTTTTGCTTAGGGACGTTTTTGTTTTATTTTCGTCTTTGTTTTTTAGCTTTGTGACGTTTTTATGTCGTATTTGGTTTTTGGCTTAGACATTTTTTTTCTTTGCGAATCATTTTAAGACATAAAAAAGTTTGAAAAAACTTCAGTTCAAAAAAAAATTAAAAAAAAAATGTTCAGAATAAAAAATAAGTAAGATTCGCCTCAAGGGCTAAGCTCGCAAACCTTTAAAAGGCAACGTTTATGCATTTTTAGTTTTGATATTGCACTTTACCGTCCCCTGAAGGTCCAGGTTTAAAAATATTTCACGAATTGAGTTAAAAGGTTCAAGAACAGCTAGTAGGTAGGGGAATTTTAAAAAACTAAAAATGATATATAATATACAAACACATACAATTCAATGACATAGCAAGTGCATGAAACACATTGATTAGAATGTATATTTCTAAGAAAATAATAATATCATTGACATGTTGGTTCAGATGACTACCGCCTTATTCTTTTACCGTAGGAAATCTCTGACCTCACGTTCGATTCCTACACCAGACAAATAATTCATGATTTCAGTGGGCACGGTCGGACTTATTTATAGCTTACTACTGATATCATTTTATTTTTAGTTTATAAGGTGACATGCGAGGGTTTCTGTCAATATATTTCTATGAACAATTTCTTAGCATCGACTTATTCAAAAAAATAATTCTAAGCCCCCTCCCCCCCACAAAAAATTAAAATATGGAGTATCAAAAATAAGTAAGATTCGCCTGAAGGGCCAAGCTCGCAAATCATTCAAAGGCACTCGTTATTCACTTTTTAGTTTTGATATTACTCTTTACCGTCCCCTGAAGGTCCAGGTTCTAAAATATTTCACGAATTTAATTAAAAGGTTCAAGAACAACTAGTAGGGAGGGGAGTTTTTTAAAACTAAAGATGATAAATGACACAAACACATACAATTCAATGGCGTAGCAAATGCCAGAAACCTATTACTTAGAATGTATTTCTAAGAAAATAATAATATCATTGACATGTTGGTTCAATTGCAGAGATATTCGGTTCGTACACCAGACAAATAATTCAAGATTTCATTGGGCACGGTCGGACCTATTTATAGCTTACTACTGATTTCATTTAATTGTTAATTCATAAGGCGATATGCGAGAGTTTCCGTCAATATATTTCTATGTCTATATATTACATACAATTCAATGGCGTAGCAAATGCCAGAAACCTATTGCTTAGAATTTATTTCTAAGAAAATAATAATATCATTGACATGTTGGTTCAATTGGAGAGATATTCGATTCGTACACCAGACAAATAATTCAAGATTTCATTGGGCACGGTCGACCTATTTATAGCTTACTACTGATTTCAGTTAATTGTTAATTCATAGGGCGATATGCGAGAGTTTCTGTCAATATATTTCTATGAATTTTTTTTAGCATCGACTTATTCCAAAAAAACAATTCTAAGCCCTCCCCTCCAAAAAAATTAAAATGTGAAGAATCAAAAATAACTAAGATTTTCCTCAAGGGCTATGCTCGCCAGCAATTCAAAGGCAGTGTTTACGCACAGTTTTGATATTGCTCTTTACCATCCCCTGAAGGTCCAGGGATCAAAATTATTTCACGAATTGAATTAAAAGGTTCAAGAACTTCTAGTAGGGGGGATTTCTTAAAACTAAAGATGATACATGATATATAAACAGATACAATTTAATGGCATAGCAAATGCATGAAACCTTTTGCTTAGAATGTATTTCTAATAAAATAATAATATCATTGACATGTTGGTTCACATGGCTAAAGCATCGCAGGAAATCTCAGTTCTCACATTCGATTCCTACACCATGCAAATAATTCATGATTTCAGTGGGCGCGGTCGGACTTATTTATAGGTTACTACTGATTTCATTTAATTGTTAATTCATAAGGTTATATGTGAGGGTTTCTGTAAATATATTTCTATGAACAATTTTATAGCATTGACTTCTTCCAAAAAAAATAATTCTATAGGACTATATGATTGTGCAACTAATGCTCAAAACCAGAGAAATCAGTATAAGACTTCACAAGAGTGCCTTAGGCACATCAAGAATACACCAGTCAAATATTTGTGAAATCGTCAGAAATTCTTTAGTGAACATCTTAGATGATTATGCAATCTGTTTCACAATTGTCCGGGTTTGTTCAGAGTTCATTGCTAGAGATACTACGACCGCCTTAGAACTTTATCTGAATAAACTAAAGTTTGTTCCTCAATAAAGGATAGTCTAGATAAAGCTCGTTCAACCTCAAGAGTGCCCTAGGGGATGGCCTTGATAAAGTTCATTCACCTTGATACTCTTCAGTGCTTCCTATAGCAATCATAGTATTAATTTCTTATGGCAGTAATAGTATGTTCACTGATCCCTATAGCAACCATAGAAATATAACCTATATGCGAGATTATGCATGAGTTTACAAGAGTGCCTTAGGGAATAGCCTTGATAAAGTTCGTTCAACCTCAATAGAGGATGGTCTTGATAAAGTTCGTTCAACCTCAAGAGTGCCCTAGGGGATGGCATTGATAAAGTTCATTCAACTTGATACGCTTCAGTGGTTCCTAAGAGACCAAGCAAATCCATACGTCATTACGAGGGAATACTCACTCTCTTTAAAAAGGTGTAGAGCTTCAACCAAAGTATTATCTATGTGCGAGGGGCTACTTACTCTCTTTGAAAAGCTGTAGAGCTTCCATAGAATATATAGATTCTGTATGTGACCATGGTAATTAATTCTGTATGGGACCATTAGAAATATAACCTATATGCGAGATTATGCAAGAGTTCACAAGAGTGCCTTAGGGAATAGCCATGATAAAGTTCCTTGAACCTCAATAGAAAATGGCCTAGATAAAGTTTGTTCAACCTCAAGAGTGCCCCAGGGGATGGCCTTGATAAATTTCATTCAACTTGATACGCTTCATTGGTTCCTATGGCTGTTGTAGTATTAATTTCCTGTGGCCGTTGTAGTATTAATTTACTATGGCCGTTGTAGTATTAATTTCCTATGGCCGTTGTAATATTAATTTCCTATGGCCGTTGTAGAAATAGAACATAGATATCTACTGCAACTGAAATTAAAGCTCAAATGTGTTAAGACTAGGATGAACGAATAACCTGCTAGTTGCCAGTGAAAGGAAATTTTTGAAGTTGGTAGACTCCAAAATGAGTATTAATGAAAAACTTTCAAAGAACAATTGAATATTAAACCAGAGAGTCGAAAATTTGTCACTGTAAAACGTAGATAGGACATTCTCCGGAAAATAGTTTGTGAAGTAGCAGATGATGTCTTCGTAAGGGTAGTTAGAAACATAGCTAAGAGTTTTAGTGAAAATGCTTTAAGAATAGAAGCGAAGAGGAAGGCATTGTACAAAAAATATTTGAGTTATAGTTCGTATTAAAACAGGAATATTTCCTCCGATTATTTATAGTTCCTCCCAAAAGACCAGTGGCTATCTGACCAAACATGGGAACTCATAGAGACAAGGAAAAAGTAAAATTATCACTTATCCAAAGACAAACCCCAGACCCACAGATCCTCAGAAACGATGAATAAAGAGCCGTGGATAAAGAGATAAAGAAGAGTGCCAGAAAGACCAGAGAAACCTGCTGGAGCAAAAAGCAGCACAGGCAGAAGAGGCAGGGAAGAGAGGTGATTCAAGAGCCTTCTATAAAATCCCTAATGAGATTATTGGAAAGAAATCCTCTATTCAATATGGACTAGTGACAGACCCCTCGGACATCCTGATAACACAGCAGTCTGACGTAAACGAATTTTGGGCCAGTCACATCGAGAAGCTGTCTAATAGACCTCCACCAGACGATCCCCCAGAGATCCCAGCAACAACACTGTTTTCCTTAGATATCAGAACGGATCCACCGTCATCCACTGAAATTATAGCAGCAGCAAAGAAGCTGAAAAATGCGAAGTCGCCTGGCGAAGACAGGATATCCGCGGAAATGATCAAAGCGACCGTTAATAACTAAAATTTAGAAATATATCTCGGTGCTCTAAAATTTCTACTTTGACCTTACAGTCAGACAACAAATAAACCCTATGGTTACATTCTGTTGGATTTTAATCCAATAAACTCGAGGATTTCTGTGTAGTCACAGATATTTTTGACAATAAAATTACACTATATCTTCCGGTGAACAGTAAAAAAGGCTATTAGTTGCCATAATAGCACTGAAGAAACTACATGAAAATAGACACTTATTTTCCGTTCTAAGCATTTCAAAACCACCACTAAGGAAAATCATACTCAAACATGGCATTGACAAAGAATTTATTAATCTAATATCTGAACTTTGTTTAAATTTAACCGAGGGCAATGTATAGTTTCCAGAAGGTGTTAGACAACAGACAAAGCAACATCGTTCCAGTCTATATGCCTTGGATTGCAAAAACAAAGGAAAATTTTTTAAAAGAAAATGTCTTCTCCAGGTGGGTAGTAGCTTTTTACACTTTTACTGCAAATAATTGCAGGACTTGTAAACAGTTTTTTCTAGATGGCTACACCCTACAAATTGACCCCAATAGAACTTCATTTTTCACCAGTTGAACACTTTAAGGACAATCTAAGTAAACTTATTATTGATGAGAGTCTTGCCGATGATAAAAAGCTAGTTTTACTTCAAGATGCACTTCGAAGAGGGGACAAACATAAACCCTATCGTGAGAGACCAGTCAATGTAAGTTTCAGTGATCCCGAAAAGGAAACATCTCTTCAAGATTCTGCTGCTGCTGCTGCTAGAACAGCAACAGCAACAGCAACAAAAACAAAAGAGAAGGAATTGAATTCAATAGTGTCAACTCCTGGAATCCTACTACTGAACTCATATCGTGAACAGAGTAAAAGATTATTAATCTCATTTTGAAAAGTGATTGTCGTCCAGATCACTCTGTTCAATTCGATAGCACTGGGAAACGAATTATAATTCAAGGTAAAATTTATAATCCACTTGATATAAGTTATGATATGGCTACAAATCTTAATGGAGTTTTATCATTTGAAAATCATCTTTACAACTTTTTAGATACATTAAACTTCCCGAAAAGTCTTATTACCAATAAGAAAATTTAATAGAAATTAAAAGAATATAGTACTACCAGTCCTCTCACAACAACACCATCACTTTTTAAAGAAGAAGAAGAAGACAAAGAAGATTTTAAATAAATCCTGGAAAATACTAGTACACCTAGAGGCAGCAGATGCAGCAGTAAAATTGTTGATTTGATAACACCGGTTGCTATTTCTAGAAAAAATCGAGGACGTATTAATATCAAATCATTGCCACCACCACACTCTAGTATGCAAAAGGGTAGCGGAAATCACTACGTGGTTGCATTCAGAATGGTTGAAGTTTTGAGACATGTTTATGAAAATATTGGTGAAGTGGGAAGTCTAAGTTCCCCCACAACACTTTCTAAAGTCGTCAGTGATGACACTTTAAAAAGTAAAAAGAGTATCTAAAAAATTAACCAAGTTACACTCTACATTGAAATCATATGGTCTGTGGCACTCGTTATCGACAAACTAAAGCCTTTTTCCCGCTACATATAATATAAACTGATCTTTTAACTCTGGATAAGATTCAAAGACGTCACAACACACCCTAAAAATATAATCTACTTGCAATGAGTGTTTTTAGTCACTATGCACATGCTATTCCATTGCGGATAAAGAGAAGTGTTGAAATTGCTCAGGCTATAGAAAGTATTCTTGAACAAAATAGTTATAGAAAAATTCAAAGTGATCGTGGTAGCAAATTTGTTAATCCACATGTTTGAAAGGATCTATTGAAATATAATACAATGCTCTATCATAGTCATAGCATTGCATTGACCGAACGATTGATAAGAACGATTCGACTGTTAATTTCGAGATATTCTACACTGAAAAATATTGCTGCTTTTATTCATGATTTAGTTAAAATTATGCAAATATATAATCACCCAACCCATCTATCTCTGTCCAAGGTTAGTCCTCAGGAAGTTCATCACAGTGAAAATACATTTGACAATTTTCTTAAACAATATTCCAGTTCCAGTCAAAAGGCCGCGGAGAAACAATTCAATACTGGCAATAATATTCGAATTAATAGAGCAGATAATATTTATGAAAAGGGGAATTACTTATAGTCCACTGAACTTTTTAAAGTGTCAAATATCCTAGACACTAAACCCATTACATATCGTCTACGAGACAACAAAGATAATGAGATTCTCGGCGGCTTTTATGATTATGAATTAAAAAAAGTAAAAAATAACAGTGAAGTCTATCAAATTGAAAAGAAATTAAAGAGTCGTAGTCGCAGGGCCAAGAGACAGTTGCTTGTTCTTTGTTTAGGGTACAGCTTTGATTTTAATTCTTTGATTGCAATTGAAGACAAAAATATTTCCCACTGATTTCTATGTGAAATTCTCGTCCATTTTGCGTAATCTAATCTACAATGATTTGAATAAAACAAGTGATTTTGGACAAAAATCTCTCCCACCATTAAATTCGAAGGCGAGTATGAAGTTACTCTTGTCGACTGTATTCTCAAAACTACATATGATATCCTGAGAAAAGATCACATGTATGATATAAAAATTAGACCATATGATTGGCCACTCGTTAGCGATCAACATATAATATAAAAGATGAATTCGTTCAAATATCCATGTCATATTACCATACGAGGAACTCAGTTGTATGAATGATTTGGGTCGTACTATCAATAAAAGAATTTCCGGTCGTAAAAAAGGAGCCTTTCAATTCAACTTTTCAACGGAATAGGGCAAGATCTACAATAGTTCACCCACTGCCAATGAAAAGATTATTCTCAATGATAATCTAAGAGATTTTCTTGGTTTCAAACATAATAAAATCAATGGTAAAAGTGCTGGAAGCACTAGTGTCGTTTTTTCTGACTATCCGCCAGCCGTCTCCTCGGACACTTCTATATTTCCTTAAGCTTCATTTGTTAAAAAATCTAGAGTTGGCAATAGCAATGCTCCTCTCCTACGAGTTCTTGAACTAAAAACCCAGTCAAGATCATATTCATCATTAAAATATAAAGCATCTTCATTTTATCCCTGTAAACACTTCCTATTTGGAACTCTGTCAGTGAACACTAAGAACTGAATTAGGTGATCCTTTAGCGATAACAAAATGTTTGGCCGTGATTACATGTCATTTTTGACGTGTCGTATTCGTTCAATAACAAGATGTTCAATAGAAAAATGGTATTGGTTTGTCCTGACATTGATTGTTATATCGCTACTCTATGCCCAAGACAAATGGGCAATGGAGTGAAATATCACAAAGGTGGTTCATCAATGTTGGGCAATGGTCTTGGCCGTTGGTTTGCTAAGCTGTTTCGCTCTGCACTACCCTTGGCTAAAAACTATATTATACCGGCTACGAAAGATTTTGCATCCTCTACACTACACGATTGGGGCTCTGGCAAGGATTTAAAAAAAAGTGTTTCGGAAAATATTAGGTACAGTGCACGAATCCTTGGCGAGCAATTGAAATCTCGACAAAATGGAAAAGGTTTAAGAAGGTTGAAAAACAGTACATCACTCATCAGTCTCACTCAGGTCAGAAACCAAAGCCACCACTCTTATCAAAGAAAAACAACAAGAAGAAGAAATCAAGGAAGGGAATTGTTAGATCAAAACAAGATTTCTTTTCCTAGAGTGAACAGTGACATATCTACCGCACAAGGAGTCCCATCGGTCAATTAATTCATCTTTAAATCTATCCAAGGCCGAAAATGTACATGTGAGTGTACAACATGGTTACTATGAACAATTCTATCTACAACAACCGCTCTCTGATAATATCCACTTTCAAATTTATTTCAATGAAGACTACTTTATGGATATGTCTTCAACATTTATAGATTTACACGTGATAGTCAAGAAATCCGAAAATACTTCGCCATTTCTTGCTGATGGAATATCCTACGAAAATTTCATATTGCATAATTTATTTCGACAAATCAGTGTCTACATAAATGGAACACTGTTGAGCACTAGCAACAATCTCTCAAATTGTACGAGCTATATACAGTTCATGTTGATGATACCAATGTCATACAAAGAATTGCTGGGTTATTCCAATGGATGTGAATATATTAGAGATACTGATAGTATAGATGTACTTAAAAATACGATAACTATTGAATTACATCTAGTTGAGAAAATAAATCATGAGATAATTAATATACCCCAACACCTACCACCAAATTTTAAAGTTGATATAAAATTTACGCTTGCTCCATCCAATTTTATTTTACGAAAGGAACTTCCTGCCAATCCTGATGTAGCACTCTCTCTCAGCTCGGTAATACTTCATGTACGAAAGCAGCAGGTTATGAGTTCTGTTGGTTTGCAGTGGAAAAACTGAGAGTTAGTGAAAATAATATTAAACTACTTGTTCCTCATGCAACCACCAATCAGCGATCATATTGCCACAGGCTCACGCACCTTCACCAACTCTCATTTATCAATGGTGAAATTCCATCAAAATTAGCATTGGCATTTGTAAAAAGTGCTAGTGCAAAAGAATCATGGACAGGTTAACCTCATAATTCTGAAATGTTTGGACTTTCATCTCCTGTGTGTAAAGTAAATGGAATACCACTCTACAATTTATTATTTGATAAATATTATTTGTATGAGTTGACAACGCAATCCCTAGATCGAGATTCACAACTATTTGAAAATGAAATAACCGATGAAATGTTTGCTAAAAAACACGGTATGATTGCACTGGACTTGTCTGGCACTCAATATATGGGTATTGTACGAACAGGGAGTGTACGTTTAGAGTATTGTACGAACGGGAAGTGTACGTTTAGAGTACACATTTGCCGAGCCATTAGCCGAGATTATTGCAATAATATCTTTAAATCAATTTGAAACCTATTGGGAAATCACTCCCGAAGGTAGTGTTCTACTAGAACTCGCACCATGAACACCAGTGAAATATTCAGCTTATTTAATATGGATCCATATATGTCCAAATACAAATCCTATTGTATACCATCGGACTTCCTTGAAAAATTCAAAGTATAAACAACACCATTATCATTGTTAATAGTAGTCCATCGAGTGTAAGACAGGTAATTGGCTGTGCATCTTTCAAACAACGAAGAATATTGAATTTATTTATCCTCTTGGCCTCGAATATACATTCTACACTCCGTATATCAGCAAATTTATTGAAAACAGTGGTAAAACCATTATTCAAAACCAGAAAAGAGTGCAGGAAACGACTAAAAGCTGTGGTTTTCATGCACTACTATATTTTGTTTTCAGATGTCGTGGTTATACTTACAACCAGTTTTTCCATATTTACGTAGACAATCCTCGCATGAATGACTTTATGGTGAAAAATATACTCGCTTACCTGTAAAATATTGATTTTAGTGCTCTACGAATAAAATGTATTTAAATTTGTATATTAGTAAAAATAATGTTTATACACAACAATGACTTTTTTCTCCTCTTTAGATTTATTCTTCTAGTGTGTATAGGCAAGTGTCGAGAACAACTAATGAGGGTAGATCCTTTTAATTCACTATATATTGATCTTGATTGGCTGCAAAGTCATGGTCATATTTTCTACAGTACAATGTAACTTCACTCTTATTGTATCTCTTTGTATAGTCAATGACACTATTTTCATTGATATTGTAAAATTCACGTGTTTGAATTTCCCAATTAAAGCAATATCATATATAGTGTCTTCAAATGGTGAATCACATAATGTAACAGCTGAGTAAAAATCAGAAGATTTATAGTCATAACAGCCAGTTTCTTCAAAACGCTGACGTAGAAACCAAATTGTCTTGTTACCCCAATAGTTGAATCGTAGTCCTGATTCTTCCTTCCAAAATAATTTAAAACCATGACGATACCAGTCTCTTATAAATAAACTAAAATCTCTTTTAGGGTTCTTTCCAATCCTTCCAGGATATGTATTCTCCCACTGATCACATTTATCATAGTGACATTTGGAGCTTAGATGTCCTCTAGGGTGAGTATCACAAATCTCTTCAAGACAAGAATTACTGTCTTTAATTTGTACTGCATATCCTGTATGTAATTGCATATCCTCAATGGGTTGCAAAATCTACACTTTTCATCATGCTCGTAAATAATTTTACAATTCTCCCATGATGACCAGCTACCAAGGGTGTACATACCCTTGGCAGCTAGTGGACACGTATAGAACATTTTTCCAGTGTTAACTCTCTCACAGCTGAAATGAAACTAATCTATGATCGATAAACTGAGAGAGAGAGAGAGGAGTAATTGTGTGACGTCACAAAACCTGCTTGAACAGGATCTTCTCGATTTATTGTTCTCATCTAGATAAAATCTTAAATTTCTAAGGCAATATATCCAAAAGTATATCCACAATATAATTTTGCTCTGTTTCAATTAATAAATCAATAAATTGAGTAAATAGCGTTTGAGTCACATCGTAAAAGTTGCATACAATAATCCAATGAAGGAGAATCATTTCTCATATCGTCAAGTATTCTTTGAGAAAATATTTTCCTTTGGAGAGATAACTCCAGAAAATCCTCATCAAGAATCAAATATTTTTCCATAATCACTGATGTGTTCAAGATTCAAAATAATTCTCTCTTTCTCAAATTCATTCAATTTTTTCAATCCTAACACTATCACTGCTGACTTTAGACTAACCAAGATTCGTTCTACTTCGGACATATTCGCTAACCTACTTATAAGTATAACATCAAAAAAGACAACATTTTCGATTTCAAAACACTTTTATTATGTGTGTGAATAATTACAACAACAATAATATATATTACAATTACAATTACTGATACAACTTATTCTCCTCAATATATTTCACTGTTGCATTGAAAGCAGCTTGAAGTCTATGTATATTCACTATATCAACTTTCGCTGCAAAACATAATTGTTCCTCCAATATAGATTTACTAAATGATATCAAATATCTTGCATAAATATCATCTCATTCATGGCTTAGTCGACATCCTCTTGTAATTTCTAGTGCTATGTTTGGTACTCTAATCTTTGAATCATTACTGGTACTGCTGCTGCCACTATCGATTTTTATTAGTGTAAACATTTCACTCATTATTGCAAATATATATCTTGTAAAATAAAAACGAGTATAATCAAACTGTTCTCTCTTAATTTTATTCTCTTACTAATATGAAATATATTGAAAAACCTTCCTTATATTAGTTCTGGTTGCTCTGAGCGGTTTTTAGGACCTCTTGGTTATTGTATTCCTCTATATTTGGAGCCCCGTTAGTAACATATTATCGTAATAGGCGATTTTACTCTCCTATATTTGGAGGCCCTTTCGCCTGTAAATATATGTTCATGGTCGTAATTTACGGTGGTGTTTTTCCATATGGTGTCCAATTGGTGTCCCATATTTTGTGTTCCACTCGCGCCACTACCCTTTATACTACTTTTATCTAACATCGATGAAACTAGTGCAAATAAACCAAGTGATTGTACATCCCTATGTTTGTATGATTATAGAAAACTAGCGCTTTGCTGAAAACAGTCAAAGGCCAGTATAAAAAACAAGAATATTGATTTAGGAGTCAAAGGTGAGTACATAGCCTGACAACAGCAAATTAATCTATAACTCTTTTCATAGTCTTAAACCTGATGTGATGTCAGTAACTCTCAGTATACAATTAAAATTAACTCTAAACTTAGACATAAAAATAGATATTATTTTAATAGCCGTGAGTCATTATCGTGATAATTACCTTGAAGTCAGTAAACAAAAATAGTGGATCGGTTTATCAGATAGCATCTTGATCTTACCAGCTATAATACCAATAGTGAGTAATATACAATTTAGATTGTAAAAAGCATGCTTTAGGATTACTCGAAATGAAGAATATCTCAACTATAATATGAACTCCGGAAATCTGGCTATATCTCTCTGTACAACTGAGAATTTTAAGTTATGATACAAAGTCTAAAGCTAGTCTATAGTCTGAATACTATCAAGATGGCTTCATTTCGTACTTGTCTACAAACTAATCATAAAATGTTTTTTTTACAGAACCAAAACAATAATCCAATCATTGGACTGAGCTCATCGAGCAGAAGTGATAACAAATTAAACGAAAAGTGAAATTAAATAAAGCAACAGTCCTAAAATGCTTTATTTTTTAAGTGTACTTAATCGGTTAGCTTTTACTGTAACAAAACTGGTATATTGATTTTTTTTCAGTAAAACTCAAGTTTTAGTTGTAGGGCCATAATACCTATAAATGGTCATATAGGGGGTGTATAAGTGGAGCTTCTAGTCACTCAAGACGTAATTACGAGCACCTGTGCAATACAAGCGATCTTTTTTTAAACGGTCAGACATCCTACAATACAAACGGCCAGCTGGTCTTACGTCACACGAAACACACTCGCAGTTCAAGCGCATGACCTGTGCACATCGATATAATATGGATGACGCATTCTTGCTTCTTTATTAGAAAACTCATGGTTCTCCTTGAAAAACTAAGGGGAAAACCTTCAGAGGGTCTTTTACCCCAAAATTGTTCTTAAAAAACCACTTTTCCATTTAAAAACCTTTATTTTTAATTAAAAAAAACTTATATTTCCATTTAGAAGCCTTCTTTCTCCTAAAAACCCAAGATTTTCCTTAAAACCTATATTAGCCAAATATTTTCCCATATATCATGCAGTCATTTTGTTTTGTCTCAATTCGTAGCCATGTTGTATAAGGAGAAGTGTTTTAGAGTTTATTGTTTTCTATCGAATATTGAATTCCTGGAAATCCAGTTCTCCTAGCTTATCCCCGGAACAAAACTTCTGTCTTCTAACTAGAAGCTCCATACAATTCCTTTGTATCTGGGGGCACTATAAATAGAATCCCTCATACAATTCCTTTGTCCCAGGGGCACTATAAATAGAATCCCCACACAATACCTTTGTGTCCGGGGCACTATAAATAAAAGCCCCATGCAATTTCTTTGTGTCAGGGGCGCTATAAATAGAAAATAGAAATGGAATTTAGCAACAATCTTATTTTGGATTTTGAAAGTTATAAGTCTCTCTAAAAAAGTGAATATGCCTTAATACCAATAAGTAAGTCTCTTTCTATAATACTAATAGAACTTTGCTAATCCAAAGCAAACCAGTAACCCTCTTTTTCTATATCCCCTTCTCTCCTTCTTCTCGTCACTTCTGCCTCCCCCTCTACACATTAAGATGACCATGCTCAATTTTCAGCTCATATTATTCTCTATATAAAATTACCAAGTAAAACACCATCTTCCCATAAAGTCGTTTCACCACCAGTAAATTAATCCTATTGGGAAAATTAATCTATTCACTAATAAATTTTGCTATTCAAGAAAGGTGTCTTTTTAGTAGGGAGTGTCTTACTACTTAGCGTGCTGCTATAGGCCTTTGATAGGGAGTAGGTGGTCCCTGAGCTCCACCCAGAAATGTTTTTGTCAACAGAGACCTTGGGAAAAACCTTAGTTACATAACATGTTTGTGAACAATTTTGGGAAAACCTAATTAGTTTCTCAACAAGGGAAGACCGTGGGAAAAATCCTAGTTACATAACTTGTTTGTTAACAATTTTGGAAAAGCCTAATTAGTTTCTCAACAAGGGAAGACTTTGGGGGGAAAACCTAGTTACTTAACTGATTTGTCTGTTTTGCAAGGTTTTTAGAAAAATCTCTATTGAGTAATAGCTATTGTGATTGGTTAATTTTTTCTTGATATAAAACCGGGACTATGGGAGAAACCCATGACCACCTGAAATATACATATAAGGTAAAAATAAATAATAATATTATAATAAGTTTAACGATACTTGACTTGTGCAGAATAGTTAAGTGAATAAATTATGTCTGAGAAAAGAAATTTGGACTATAGTGATTCTATGGAAATGGTAAGTTTTCTTTTTTATTATGCTTAGTGAATATAAGTGGAAGAGAGAGTTATTAAAATATATATTTATAAATTTCATAGCTATTGAATTATTAAGTCAATATCTAGTGGGCTATATAATTTAGAAACAAATATATATGTTCTTCTTACCATTTTCGTAATAAATTATTCCAAGAATATACTAGAATGAACATCAAATCCCATTTCATGTTTCA
Organism: Artemia sp. Qi Xiang Cuo; assembly: GCF_049724085.1. Lineage (NCBI taxonomy): Eukaryota > Metazoa > Arthropoda > Branchiopoda > Anostraca > Artemiidae > Artemia > Artemia sp. Qi Xiang Cuo. Next base: position 41,868,299 of record NC_142798.1, on the reverse strand, counting down.
CTTTTAAGCAACATTTCTTCAATAAAATTCCTTTATAACACAGTAACACTATGCTTAATACTAAACGTTGTATCCCGAGGAATGTTAGCGGCTTGCAGCATCAAAACGATTGTAATACGTTTTGAAGGCTATTGAATTCAAAGAGTTACTTTCACTAGAGATGAAAAATAAGATGGCGTATTTTACACTATAGAAAAGAAATAGCCAAGCATTTTTATTTAAGAAAAGTAGAGTTACTGCATTGGCTTTAATATTAGAGATATAATTATAGTTTAAAATGGACTTCTTATTTCGAAGAGACAAGAACAATATTTTCTTTAGCTTTGTGTCTTACTCTGCTATAATAACTCAGCCTGAAGCCCCCAAAAAATGTAAAATAAATAAGTAAAAGTAGTGGGGGCATACTATTAGAACTACTAGCACCTAAAGACTTTATTACGCATGCCTGAGTCTTGTGCAATACTATAGTAGGGGAGGGGGGGGGACTTTTTTTTAATTTTATTTAAATAACATGGATCCAAATTCTAAATCAGAACCATGCAGATTTAAAATGGACTTCTTATTTTAAAGAGGCAAGACAGATATTTTCTTTAGCTTTGTGTCTTACTCTGCTATAATAACTCAGCCTCAAGCCCCCTAAAAATTTAAAATAAATAAGGAAAAGTAGTGGGGCCCATAGGGGGGGATACTATTGGAAATACTAGTCCCTAAAGACTTTATTACGCATACCTGGGCCTTGTGCAATACTATAGTAGGGGGGGGATGGGGGACTTTTTTTAAATTTCATTTAAATAAAATGGAACCAAACTCTAAATCAGAACCATGTAGATTTAAAATGGATTTCTTATTTCGAAGAGGCAAGACAGATATTTTCTTTAGCTTTGTGTCTTACTCTGCTATAGTAACTCAGCCTCAAGCCCCCAAATATGTAAAATAAATAAGGAAAAGTAGTGGGGCCCATAGGGGGGGGGGTCCTACTATTGAAACTACTAGATCCCTAAAGACTTTATTACGCATACCTAGGTCTTGTGCAATACTATTTTAGGGGAGGGGGGAGGGGGGGACTTTTTTTTAATTTCATTTAAATAACATGGTACCAAACTCTAAATCAGAACCATGCAGATTTAAAATGGACTTCTTATTTCGAAGAGGCAAGAAAAATATTTTCTTTAGCTTTGTGTCTTACTCTGCTAATAATAACTCAGCCTCAAGCCTCCAAAAAATGTATTTTACGTATGGAGAAGAAATAGGAATTTTTTTTTTAAGACGAGGGGAGGGAAGGATTGAAAAGTCACGTTTTACTTATGGAAAAGAAATAGCCAAGCATAAGGGGAACTTTCTGGGAGGGGGTAAAGGGTGAGGCGTTAAATAGATTGGGATGGAGGAGATAGCGTACATGAATGAATCTTAAAACGAACAAAGCTTTAATTAAATATGTGTATCAAGATTGAAAAAAAATACTACACACATAAAAGTAAGAGTACTGTCTCCTCCCCATTCTGTAAAAATCTAAAACCTAGTGCGCTATGGGTGCTTTACTGAAAATGAACTATATTACAAATATTTTTCTTACATACTTATTACAACACTGAAACTAAAAATATAATTACAGTAAAATAAAATTTTGAAAGTTTGTGTGTCACTGAAAGCAAATTATATTACAAATATTCTCTTTTCCAGTTATTAAAACATTGAAATAAAAATTACACTGTTTAAATTTTATTTATTATAAAAAAGAATTTTACTTTTTCAATCTTATTTATTTAAATATCCAAATAGAGGGTTTTACAAAAAATAGGATTCAATTCCACTTTCTAGGACCATAATGAGAGAAAGGTTGAGATGGCTAGGGTACGTACTGCAGACGAAGAATGTCAAATTACAAAAGATTGTCCTTGTCATCCAACCGTCTAGGGTCAAACGAAAAACAGATCGTCCCCGGTTGGTATGGGAGGATTTCATAAGGACGTATTTAAGAGAAATTGGAAATTTCTGGCAGCGTGGTAAAGAGTGAGGCTTTGAATAGATTGGGACGGAGGAGAACCATACATAAATGAATAAACAAATCTTAAAACGAATAAAGGTTTATTTAAATATAAAAATCAAGATTGAAATGAAAAAATATTACAACATACAAGAGTATGTGTAATCTCTCCTCCCCTCTCTGTAAATGTCTAAAACCTAGTGCATAATTAGTACTTTACTGAAAATGAATTACATTACAAATATTTTTCTTACGTACATATTAGAACATTGAAAATAAAAAATGAAATTACAGTAAAAGTAAATTTTGAAATGATGTGCTTTTTCAGCAGCTGATATCATTATACCGAATATTTAGTTTAATATTATTTTCTTCCCAAAACCAATCACGACAAATTTAGTTTAATTATAAACAAGAATTTAGGTAATGTCTCCTTCCGTAATTGTAAAAATGTAAAGCCTACCGCATCATTGGCTAACTATATTACAAAGATTCTCTTTTCCAGTTATTCTTTTCCAAGTATTGAAATGAAAATAAAAATTACACTATTCAAATTTTATTTATAAAAAAAGGAATTTTACTTTTTCAATTTTATCCATTTAAATAGAACTAAACCTATAGCCCCCTTATAGCATATTAAATGTGTTCAATAGCTTGTAGCAATTAGATGTTTTTCCTTGTTCTATAAAATATTACATTCAGATACCTACAGATATAGTGATTTTAGCCTATTTTGGCACTGCAAGCGTGGGCGGTTCTAACAGATAACAATCTGAACAAGATCCATGAAATACGGTTCCACCTTTGTTTTTAGTCTGTTGGAAAAAAGTGGGTTGCGTCTATAACCGATCTGAAGTTTTCTTTTCAGTATTTCTACCCCTCTCCTACTTTTTCAGTGTCAAATTTCTTCAAAGAAAATAAATCTACAAGACAACAATAACCAACTGGAAGACCTAAAAGCAGCCAGAGAAAATCTTAAAACCAACTTTCAACTCAAATGTCGTGAAGTAATTCAATTAAAAGAGGAACTTGATCACTTTCAACAAGTTCCAGAGATCACCAAAAGAAAAACTCCGGAAGAAACTCAAGTTTCTTCAATCAGAGTTGAAAACCAACTTGCAACTGCTCTATCTGAAAATTCACTATTGAAAAAAGAGATTACAGAATTAAAAATTGAAAACAGTACATTTGTAAGTAAAAATGAAAGACTTGACTCAAAAAAAATTTATTGGAAATCTCACCTAGCACAAGCCTTATTGTATATATCTTGCCTTTTAAACTCAAAAAAGTCTTTAAAAGAGAAAATTGCTAAGTTGAATAAAGAATACAATCAAATTTTAAAAGAGAAAGAAGAATCTGCTGTATAAGACGAAGATGAAATTTCATGCCTCAAGGCTTTTGTAGCATATCTCCAAATAAAAACCAGGACATTAGAAACAGGTTCAGAACGTCTTGAACAAGAAGTCAGAGAGAAAACCAGTTTGATGAACGCTTTAGAAAATATGATTATTCATTTGAAAGACAGAGAAAAAGAATTCTTTCATGAAATAGATTTTTGTTATCGTGAGTTTTTTTTAACGCGGTTAAGTAATTTTGGTTTTTATTTATTTAATATTTTAAATCTCTTCGTTATTTATTGAAAAAAATTCAATTCAAAGGACTTACAATATATATTTTTTTAATCAATATGTTTATACATTCCCTATAACAAATACTCTCTATAACATCCTATCAATTTGAATTTTTGTAACCTATTTTTGATATATTTGGAATAAGAAATGAAAATGATACGAGGATGCAAACCGTGATTTTTTGTGTTGTTGTAGTTAAACATGAAAAGAATTTTTTCCGTGTTAGTTTCTTTCCAGTCAGCAACAAAATAGTTAGTTTGAATTTAATGAATCGAAAAAAACACCTTTTCACAGAGTGAGTACCCCTTTCACTAACCAAGATAGATCTCTAAGGCACTTGAAGTAGCAACGAACTCTTATGTAAACGATTAGTCTAGTCTTGAACGTTATTTGCACAATAATTTAGCCCTAGAACACTCTTGAGACTTAATGAACTCTAAGCAGACTTTGCAATGATGATTCTTTAAGGCACTTGAAGGACCAATGAAATCTTGAGCAAACAATTTCTCTAAACTTGACTGCTAGTTACATATGCATGTATATATATGAATTCAATGATAAAACCAACACTTTAAGCTGATACTTGAAGTAATAAGAATATTGATTTATTTTTTTTTGTTCACAGAAAAATATCAGTGAATGATGTTCGGAATTATTGACAGTGAATTTGTCAATTTAGCGAAAGTTGATTGCGGATTAATATTTGAATGTGCTCTCTTAGTCATGAATGAACAATTTAAAGAAGTAGATATTCACCATTGGAATGTAAACTACAATTTACATAAGTACTCAACTAACCGATAGTTTGCAACAGTGAAATTCATTAACAAGCAAGGTTGATATAAACGTCCAATAATGCCATATTCTAGCACTGGAGTTAGTCTAAATTTTGTCCAGAGCGAAATTGCTAAAGTGTGTGATTTTATGGATATTAAAGTTGTATTTGTGAAGGGAGATGTTACCAGTGATAAGTTACTGTTGAAGGAGTGTAGGGAGGATATCCGGCCTATAAATTTGGAAGACTTTGAATGTCCTAAGTATCCTAATAAAATACATAATCCTGTGAACGAAGTCAGATTTTTTCGCAATGGATGATGAATAAAAAAATAAATAATAATGGAAAGGTATCCATTAGGAACTCCAGAAATATTATAAGTATTTCAGATTCTAGTCGATGGATGGAATATTAGTGATGTGAAAACATTCGATTGATTTTTTTTTATATTAACAACATATAATGTTTTATATGACGTCGTTACATTAAAAAAAAATTTCTAAACATTATGATGTTAAGATTCTTTAATTTTTAGAGTTTTTTTCTTTTTAATGGAACATTGTTTTTTCTTCGTTAGCAACATTAATATATGCTTTTTCGCTCTTTAGCTTCATACCATATGTCATTTATTAAGTTGCGGTATTCTTTGGTCAGTGACATTTCCAGATTAATGCTAATTCATATTCCATGAATCATGAAGACACAGGACACTTAAAATCTAAGAAATGATCTAAAACAAAGATTAACAGGAAAAAAAACATTTGATGTAAATATAAAATGAAAATTTGTCCCTTCTTCCATAATTTTCTTACTCCTGTTCTGAATTTTTCCATTTTTTTTTGTTTCATAGAAGTAAAGCAAAATTTTCTTAAATTCTAAATTTTTCCATAGAAGAGAAAAAAAAGAGTTCTTTCCAATTCTTAATTTTTCCACGGAGTGGAAAAATCTCAACCTCTGTTCTGAATCTTGATCTAAAACAAAGATTAACAGGAAAAAAAGATTTGTTGTGATTATAAAATAAAAATTTGTCCCTTCTTCCATAATTTTCGTAGAAGTAAAACAAAATTTTCTTAAATTCTAAATTTTTCCATAGTAGAGAAAAAAAAGGGTTCTTTCTAATTCTTAATTTTTCCACGGAAGAGGAAAAATCTCAACTTCTATTCTAAATCTTACTGTAGATTATATTTTATCTACACATCGAAACTGTTACCTACGTAAAAACAATTGTAAATATAAAATTAAAATTTGTCCATTCTTCCATAATTTTCTTACTTCTGTTCTGAATTTTTCCATTTTTTTTTGGTTTCGTAGAAGTAAAACAAAATGTTCTTACATTCTAAATTTTTCCATAGTAAAGAAAAAAACGTTCTGTCTCCAATTCTTAATTTTTCCACAGAAGAGGAAAAATCTCGAACTTCTATTCTGAATCGTTCCGTAGGTTATTTTTTATCTACACGTCTATACTGTTACCTGTATAAAAATGATATAGTAATAGATAATGAAATTGCACACAAAATAAAAATCTTCTAATCTTTTAATGTCATGTAAGAGCGCGCGCTCACTCTTACTGAACCCAAACGAACCGAACTTAAAGTCCGTTAACATAGTGTTACCTAGCCAAAAAACTTATCTGTGCTACCATCTATAAATAAATCTAAATAGATGTCAGAACAGTCAGTTATGCAGCCATCTATAACTATAATAGAATAGATGGCAGCATTTGTCTAATACAAATAAATGACGTATTTGCTGTCAAGAACAAAGAGAATATGACATTGAAAGATTAGAACATTTTTATTTTGTCTGCAATTTCATTGTCTATTACTATGTTGTTTTTACACAGGTAACAGTTTCGACGTGTAGATAAAATATAACCTACGGAGCGATTCAGAATAGAAGTTGAGATTTTTCCTCTTCTGTGGAAAAACAAAGAATTCGAGAGAGAACCTTTTTTTTATCTATTATGGAAAAATTTAGAATGTAAGAACATTTTGTTTTACTTCTACGAAACCAAAAAAAAATGGAAAAATTCAGAACAGAAGTAAGAAAATTATGGAAGAATGGACAAATTTTTATTTTATATTTACAATTGTTTTTACGTAGGTAACAGTTTCGATGTGTAGATAAAATATAATCTACAGTAAGATTTAGAATACAAGTTGAGATTTTTCCTCTTCCGTGGAAAAATTAAGAATTGGAAATAACCCTTTTTTTCTCTACTATGGAAAAATTTAGAATTTAAGAAAATTTTGTTTTACTTCTACGAAACAAAAAAAATGGGAACATTCAGAACAGAAGTAAGAAAATTATGGAAGAATGGGACAAATTTTCATTTTATATTCACAACAAACATGGAGTTTGGCTCCATGTTATTTAAATGAAATTAAAAAAAAGTCCCCCCCCCTCCCCCCTCCTCTACTATAGTAATGCAAAAGACCCAGGTATGCGTAATAAAGTCTTTAGGGAACTAGTAGTTTCAATAGTATGCCCCCCTCCTATGAGCCCAACTACTTTTCCTTATTTATTTTACATTTTTTGGGGGCCTGAGGCGGAGTTATTATTAGCAGAGTATGACACAGAGCTAAAGAAAATAATTGTCGTGCCTATTCTAAATATGAAAACCATTTTAAATCTTTAATGGTTAGATTTAGAGTTTGACTTCATTTTATTTAAATAAAATTGAAAAATTCCCCCCATCCCCCTCCCCTACTATAGTATTGAACAAAACCCAGGTATGCGTAATAAAGTCTTTAGGGACTAGTAGTTCTATTAGTATGCCCCCCTATGGGCCCCACTACTTTTCCTTATTTATTATAATTTTTTTTTTTTGGGGGGGGGGCGTGAGGCTGAGTTACTAGAGAAGAGTAAGACACAAAGCTAAAAAAATATATGTCTTGCCTTTTCGAAACAAGAAGTCCATTTTAAATCTGCATGGTTCTGATTTAGAGTTTGGCTCCATGTTTTTTAATGAAATTAAAAAAAAGTCTCTCCCCCTCCCCTGCTATAGTATTGCACAAGACTCAGGTATGCGTAATAAAGTCCTTAGGGACTAGTACTTCCAATAGTATGTCCCCCACTATGGGTCTTGTAGAATCTAATGGGCCTCACTACTTTTCCTTATTTATTTTACATTTTTGGGGGCTTGGAGCTGAGTTATTATAGCAGAGTAAGACATAAAGCTAAAGAAAATATTTTTCTTGCCTCTTTGAAATAAGAGGTGCATTTTAAATCTGCATGGTTCTGATTTAGAGTTTGGTTCCATTTTATTTAAGGGACATTAAAAAAAGTCACCCCCCCTCCCCTACTATAGTATTGCACAAGACCCAGGTATGCGTAATAAAGTAATTAAGGACTAGTAGTTCCATTAGTATTCCCCCCCCCCCTATGGGCCCCACTACTTTTCCTTATTTATTTTACATTTTTTTTTGGGGGGGGGGGGCTTGAGGCTGAGTTACTATAGTGGAGTAAGACACAAAGCTAAAAAATTTTGTTTTGCCTATTCGAAATAATAAGTCCATTTTAAATCTGCATAGTTCAGATTTAGAGTTTGGCTTCATGTTATTTAATGAAATTAAAAAAAGTCACTCCCCCCTCCCCTGCTATAGTAGTGCAACAGACGCTGGTATGCGTAATAAAGTCTGTAGGGACTAGTAGTTTCAAGAGTATGTCCCCCCCTATGGGTCTTATGAAATCTAATGGGCCTCCAATAATTTTACTTATTTATTTTGCATATTTGGGGGCTTGAGACTGAGTTATTATAGCAGAGTAAAACACAAAGCTAAAGAAAATATTTTTCTTGCCTGTTCGAAATAAGAAGTCCATTTTAAATCTGCATGGTTCTGATTTAGAGTTTGGCTTCATTTTATTTAAATGAAATTAAAAAAAAGTCTCCCCCCCTCCCCTACTATAGTATTGCACCAGACTCAGGTATGCGTAATAAAGTCTTTAGGTGCTAGTAGTTCCAATAGTATGCCCCCACTACTTTTCCTTATTTATTTTACATTATTGGGGGACTTGAGGCTGTGTTATTATAGCAGAGTAAGACGCAAAGCTAAAGAAAATATTTTTCTTGCCTCTTCAAAATAAGAAGTCCATTTTAAACTATAATTCTATTTCTAATATTAAAGCCAATGAAGTAACTCTACTTTTGAAAAACCAAAATCTTGTATTAAAAATTTTCCCAATTAAGGATTTGTGACTCTGTAGACCTGTTAATTCCATCTACCCCCCCCCCCCGTTAATTTTGAGGAATTAAATAGATTAATATTTCTTTCACTGCTAAAAGGAACAAAGCTTTTTATTCTTTTTTCAGGTCGATTTCGACATTGACAATCTAATCACAAATTTTTATGGTAGAAAGCTTAATATTGGTAAAGGACATCAATTATGAAATACGGTTATGGGCCGAGAATTTGCTCTAGATCTGACCAGATGCAATTCCCCCTCAGTAAGACTCTTTAAAACACAAGCTGTTAACTGCTATTGCTATTGGTGTATAGTCTCAGTACATCCAAAGGAGAGCATTTTAGAGGCATCCTACATTTATAACCAATAGTGCTGGTTGAAAAGAAGATTTGGAGACCCATTAAATTTATTGCGAGTAGCATGAGGTCTAAGAGTTCGATGGATCACATTCCCCTTCTGTTGTTATTATGTAGTAGTGAGGTCATTCAAGCTCATTCTTAACTATTCTATTCTATTTGAAAAGGACCGAGTGTTCCAGCGAACTAATATGCTCTTATTGTTTTCTTAGATTCACATACCAACACTAACATCTACACCAGGGGCGTACATCAAGAATGTATTGTCGCATACCGTCACAATTTCGCGATAATGTGTGTACGCCTCCACAGGAAAGTAAAAGTGAGGGGGGTTCGAGTACCGGGTGAGTCCACTTAGTATAGTATCCCCAACCATTGATTTTAAATCTATAGTGAGGGATCTCGGCCTCACCAGGGAATTTTCTGATCATCTACTTGAACAAGTGCCAGTAATCGAGGACCAAACAGAACCCGTCTCTCAAAGTGATATAGGGGACCAAAATGGTGCCGGCTTACCCCCTGCATTGCCTGATTTGTATTTCGCTAATACCCTTTTGCGCAATATTCATGTTTTTAGGGCTGAGTATGGGGATCCATTTAATAGTCTTACAAGTGGTAGAATCCATTTGGATACAACTGACATTTTCCACTGCTATGTTATTAATATATGGGCACTTCCTGAAAACCATACTGGGGAGGTGGTTGGGCGAAATAGTATAAAGACATCAATTACACTTGAAATATTTTTTTAAATGCAAGGACGGGTAATTTGTACACGACTCACCTGCAAACGACGATGCAGACACTTCACCCATACTTGCATAATTTTGAGGGCGATTTTTCAGATTGGGAGGGGAGAGTTTTTAATAGGATGGAGGCATATAATGAAAACGGAGCGGGTTGGTTGTTTTGTTTATTGGTTGTTTGTCTTATAGTAGGTAACATTGCAACATTAAAAAATTATTTGTTTTAAGACGCGGGAGGAGTGGGCAGAGGGTGCAAAATATAATGCAGATTTAAAGGGATGTAGGGGTGTCCTACGATTAAATTTCAATACGAGCTTAGAGTGTTTAAAGTATTTAGTCCTTGCCGCGGGGCATAAACCACGAAGAGGTGATGTCAGTAAGACACATTTGGATGGTTTAGCAGTTAATGCGGATGAGGTGAGGGCAGAATTTCATAAAACAGATTTTAATCGTTTAACAGGGCATTATCCTGTAACACTTAAGGGGATTGACATTTTTGAGTGGCCAAAAGACATTTAAAGATCGGGGTTAAAGTGTTATAGTACGATACAGAATATGAAGAGGGTGAACTTATTGATAAAAAGCGTGTATCACATTCCGTAAGGGCCCTGTCGATTGAGTCAGTGAAACTCCGGGTATGGCGTCTTTACGAGCCTGCTAAAGATCCCGATTCAATTGGACATTTATTTTCCATTCCATATATTATTGGGTTCTGGAAGAGGGAAAAGGGAAAGGGGACCTGCTATTACTGTCCAATAAGTTTGTCTAGATTTTGCAGTGAATTAAAATTGAAAAATCACTTGAAACACTGCAAGCGTCATGGATACCAATCCTTGGAGACGGTTTCGGGTGACAATGCCACCTTTCGTTTCAGAAATTTCAAGAGCACGCTCTTTCAGAACGACAAGGTGACATTAGACATAAAAAGTAAACTCATGGATGTGTGCGATCCATCAAATTTGAATCGTGTCAAAAAACAAACTGCCATTTCGGCCTCTTTTGCCAATGCTCGAAGAAACTCTAATAACACCTTGCAGTTGGTAGATGTAGCTGAGAAATTGGGTGGGGAAGATTGTGTTGGCGCAGCTATGGTGGCACTTATTAAAGAAGCTAATAAGGCAATTTCAGGACTGAGCAACACAGATTATCCAATGAATCTATCGCCAGAAGACGAGTTAGCTATTAAAATAAAGATATATGCTGTGTTTTTAAGCAAAAATTCTTGAGGGAAGTGGGGATAGGGAGATTCGTGGCCATGATCATTTAGGAGATCCTACTCAATCGAGAGGGAGCAACTTTAGGGGAGTTGCGCATAAATCGTGTAATGTAAATGTTAAGCAGCAATACTTTCTACCGATTTACACACACAATTCCAACTACGATTTGAAATTAGTAAAGTAAATAAAAGTCTACCAGTAAAGAAAAGTGATGATTTTAATAGTTTCCCCCTCCCCAAAGAGAGGCTTTCCAGATGATGAAATATATTATTTATTAACATGTAAGGGCATATACCTGTACGAGTACTACAGTTACGCCGCGAGGCTATATGAGGAAAAATTGCCACCCATCGAAGTGTTTTATGATTCAGTTCACGATCGTCAATGCATCACTACCGAATATGAATTTGCTAAGAAGGATTGGGCTAAGGGAGGGTTGAAAAATAGAGGGGATTATTGAAAAATGTTCCCGAAAAGTGATGTAGTGACGTTGTTTGATATTGTCTGTATGAAACAGTCGACACAATTTGCGAGGAATTTGGGTTGGATTTAGGCTATTATTTTCAAATCCTCATCAGGTGGTGGATTTGATTATAAAGACTGGTGATGCAAAAATAAACCTGATCACCGACGTGGATCACCATTTATTTGTAGAGAGATCTTTGCTGGGAGGATTAGTGTTTTCACGGGGATCGTATCTTGGAATCCCGCTGGACTGGACAACACACCGGTGAACAGTTGAATGCTGTTTTCTTTGATGTGAATTTCCTTTATCCGCCGGCAATCTCTCACTTTTATTTGCCGTGTGGGAATTATCAATGATTTGGCAATGCTTCTGCTCCAAATTTTCCCAACATTCACACTGTTGAGGAGAAGGGACCACAAGAATGGTTTTCAAAATTGACGGTGAAACACTTTTGGAACTTCTTGACTCGGTAAAGAAATTTGTTTTCCCGTGCATAAATAGACCAGTGCCTAGGGACTCTTTGAGTTGCTATAATTTATCTTTGTTAGAGGATGGGGGTAGGCACTGGACACCTTTTAAACAAAAGCTTATTGCCGACCTACATCCGAAACGGAATATTGTTTTACATCGCGTTCTTTGGCAGTGGATACTGGCCAACGGTTTCAAGGTCACGAAGATTCCTAAAGCCCCTCAGTTCGATCAAAAGCCTAAAATGAAGACATTTTTTGACTCCTTTGTCAAGAAACGATCTGAAGCGAGAAAAGGTCAAAAAGAGATATTAAAACTTATTTTAAATTCGGCCTTTGGTAAAATGTGCGAGATTGTGCGCAATAGGAGTCGTTGTGGTGCTGTGAAAGACCCAAAATAATGCGCCCAAATCATTGCAGATCTGAACTTCAAATCGTTCACGATCATATATTCCTATATGGTCCTTTTACACAGAAAGAAAAGAAATGTAATTTTAAATAAAAACATTGCCGCTGGCAGGGCTATTTTGGAAATTTAAAAACGAACTCATGTTGGAGTTTTATTGCAATGTGTGTAAGCTCCAATGGCCAGGAGAGGGACAATTTCAAGTCTAATATGGAGACACTGATTCACTCCTGTTAAAAGTTAATACAGAGAATCTGTTGCAAAATTTGGAAAATGGTAGATAAATTAGCTCCTGAAAGACTTACACTACTGGGATGAGTCCTTTTATCCGGAGTTTTCTTTGGTGTGAATTCCCTTTATCCGCCGGCAATATCTCACTTTTATTTGCCATGTGGGAATTACCAATGGCTTGACGATCCTTCTGCTCCAAATTTTCCCAACATTCACACTGTTGAGGAGAATGGACCACAAGGATGATTTTTCAAAATTGACGGTGAAATACTTTTAGAACTTCTTGACTCGGTAAAGAAATTTGTTTTCCCGTGCATAAATGGACCAGTGCCTAGGGACTCTTTGAGTTCCTATAATTTATCTTTGTTAGAGGATGGGGGTAGGCACTGGACACCTTTAAAACAAAAGCTTATTGCCGACCTTCATCCGAAACGGAATATTGTTTTAAATCGCGTTCTTTTGAAGTGGATGCTGGCCAAGGGTTTCAAGGCCACCAAGATTCCTAAAGCCCCTCAGTTCGATCAAAAGCCTAAAATGAAGACGTTTATTGACTCCTTTGTCAAGAAACAATCTGAAGCCAAAAAAAGGTCAAAAAGAGATATTAAAATTTATTTTGAATTCGGCCTTTGGTAAAATGTGCGAGGTTGTGCGCAATACGAGTCATTGTGGTGCTGTGAAAGACCCAAAATAATGCACCCAAATCATTGCAGATGTGAACTTCATTTCATTCACGATCATAGATTCTCATATGGTCCTTTTACATAGAAAGAAAAGAAATGTAGTTTTAAATAAAAAGATTGCCGCTGGCAGGGCTATTTTGGAAATTTAAAAACGAACTCATGTTGGAGTTTTATTGCAATGTGTGTAAGCTCGAATGGCCGGGGGAGGGACAATTTCAAGTATAATATGGAGACACTGATTCACTCCTGTTAAAAATTAATACAGAGAATCTGTTGCAAAATTTGGAAAATAGTAGATACATTAGCTCCCGAATGAATTACACCAACTGGGATGAGTCAGTTTATCCGGAGCTAGTGAAGCGCCAGGCCCCAAATCATTTATCATTAAAGGTAAAATCCGAGACGAGGAGTGACTTGGTATCCAAATATGTGTTTCCTGGTCAGAAGGTGTACTGTGTGGAAACGCACAATGAGGTTACCAGACAAGTCTGCAAGGGGTTCCTTCACACTATATAAAAAAAAATCAATGAGAGTGTTTATAGAAACTTTGCGGAAAATAAGTTAGTTCTAAGAGCGAAAGTCATGGTCATTCGCTCTTTAAAATACAAAAACTACACAGTTCGAGTTGAAAAAATACCCTGTCTAACATATCGGGCAAGGTGTATGTACAAGTAGACGGTTTGAGGATACTACCACACGGTCATTACCTTACTTCAGATCGAGTTGATTGTATAGATTAGAGAAAACAACTCGGTCTGGAGAAAGCCATTTAGTTGGCGGGAGGGGAAGGGGGGCCGTTTTTCTATCCATACAGTTTTTTCTTCAGTCTCCAGCTCAGAAGCGTGTATTTTCTAGTCATTTTTACATGTTTTTATTTATATTTAAATATTTTAATTTATTTATTTTACATTTTTTGCGCAAAGCGGCATTTTAATAGTGTTTTATGGTTTTCTTGCTGCCAACCTGCCACGGCACCTTCCAACCAGTGTCCGCCGCGTCCCCCGGAAGAGTCCGGTCGCATCCAGCCCTCCAAGCGGGGGCATCATTTTCGAAGTGTCGTTTAAAAGGTTTCGCTGCCATTGTAAATATGTTCAAGAGTTTATCTAAATATATTTTTAACAATTTGTAGTTTATTAAATTATATAATTAAGAAACCATGTATTCTATTTCTTTGAGTATTTATTCAACAGATTGAGGTTGGGTTTGGTTAGTTTTATTTTCACGTTGAAGGATTATATATCAATTTGAAACACCATTCAGATCATTTCTTTGCGGACCATCAATGTCCAGCAAAATCATAACTATTCACAAAAACAATTCAAAATCGTGATAAAATGTTTTTAGAGAACCCTATAAAAATCTATTATAGCTAGTGTATAGCAAGAGTCCTATGACAAAAAAAGGAGTATTGCACCAAGTATAAAATTCATACGAGGACTTAACATATTTAATAGTGTTGCACCAAACTCGTGGTTGATTATTGACGATTTGGCTGAATCTATTGAAGAATAGTCTCAGGATAAGCTTCAATTATTAACGGTCCGGTCACATCATCAAAAATTACCGTAGCTGTTACTATCTATAATCTTTTTTCATCAGAGTAAATGTATGAGAACAGTTTCTTTGAATTGTACCTACTATATCATCTATAGGGTTTTTCGCGATTCTCTTATAACTCTAAAATTCTCTTATAACTCTAAATAAACAAATTTACCATGGTGAACTAAAGTTTTTACTTTCCACGTAAAATCAAACTACTAATAAACCTTATGGATAAATTCTATTGTATCTTAATCAAAACACGCGCAAAGAGTTACGTGTAAGCAATGATACTTTTGATAATGAAAAGTACATTTACCCGTGAATAGTAAAAAGGTCTTTAGTCAGCATCATAACGCTGAAGAATCTACATGAAAACAAACATTTATTTTCCGTCCAAGGTAGTTCAAAACCACGGATTGAGAACGCTATATCCAAACATGGTATTGACAATGAGTTAATTAATCTCTATCTGAACTTCGTTTAAATTTAAAAGAAGGAAATTTTCAACTGCCAGAAGGTATTAGACAACAGAAAAAGCTACATCATTCACTTGTACGAGCCCTACTTTGCAAAAAAATGAAATAGCAAAAGAAAATGACTTGCTCAAGCAGGTCGTAGTTTTTTTTCATTGTTATTGCCGATAACCTTCGGACTTATAAACGCTATTCTCTAGACATGACTAAACCTTACAAATTGAAACCAATTGAACTTGCTCTTTCACCAAAAGTGTACTTTGAAGATAATCTTGATAAATTTATTAACAATGAAAAATTTGCCGATGATAAAAATTAAAGTTGTTTCAAAATGCTCTTCGACATGATATCAAACATAAGCTATACTATGAAAGACCGCTCAAAGTAAATGTCTTGTATTAATTTCTAAAAGTACTAAAAGTTTTGAAACTTTGAAAAAGCCAAAAACAGAAGAAGAAGATTTAATAACAAGTGTTGCAGACATATTGCCTCATTCCTATCGTGAGCAAAGTAAATTACTCTTGACTTATCTCGCTGAAAATGAACAAATCGACGAGAAAAGGAATGACAATATAATCCAAGGCAAACCTTACAATTTTATTCATTTGTTATCTTGCAAATTGTAAAAGACTACAATTGAACTGGCTTTGAAATTTGCTACTTTCCAAAAATGTATAAAAAAAATGATGGAAAAAATGGATCCGAAAGGATGTTACGAAAAATTTGAGGTCCAAAAAAAACTAAAGCTATATCTAAAATAAATATTCACGTTAGAATACACATAAAGCATAAAGTGTTAGATATATAGTAAAAGAAACACTCAATTTTGTAAAGGTTAATTACTTTTAATTACTTTTCTCTCTTTTTACTCTAAATATAATATGCCGCTTTAATATAAAAAATATGTTTCTTGTTAGCGATGTGTTTCATCATCCTGTTCATATTTCATATAGAATCATTAGTCATTCACAGCTTATTACACAATAAAAATATTTATACGTTGACTCGAAGTCAAAAATTTATATATAACATTAAATCACTAGTTAAAACTTAAACTCACTTCTAAAAAAAAAAAATAGTATATAAACGAGCATTGTGTAATTAACTTGCACGAGCATTCTGAGGTCAGAAAACTTAGATAGAACATTCAAATACTGGTTAAAATTTGAAGCATTTGAAAAAAATATAACACGGTATAGACTAGCATTGGAATTAACTTGAATTAGTATTTTGTTTATTGCTTATAAAGTATTAATGTAGAATACTTCTTGAATGATACGAAAAGCAAAATAAAAAACAAAATACTCAACGTATTAATTCACTATATTTACAGGGATAGTTTAGGTTATATATATATTAGGTTATATATATATATATATATATATATATATATATATATATATATATATATATATATATATATATATATATATATATATATATATATATATATATGTATATATATATATATATATATATGTATATATATATATATATATATATATATATATATATATATATATATATATATATATATATATATATATATATATATATATATATATATATATATATATATATATATATATATATATATATATATATATATATATATATATATATATATATATATATATATATATATATAATATATATATATATATATATATATATATATATATATATATATATATATATATATATATATATATATATATATATATATATATATATTAACAGAAGTTATGTTGATACATAACTTAATTGTTCAAAACAATCAATAATTAAGTACCCTAACAATTTATTTAATCACTGCAATATTTGTTCTTTGTACAACTTTTAAATAAGTCCGTCATGACTTTTGTCTGATAAGAGTTAACTGCAATTAAAATATTTACAAAAAAAATCAACTCCAACAAATAGATTTATACACTTTAAATGAGAACTATGATTATCCTCGAAATAAATACCTGGAAATATTTCATATAATATAACTTTATTATTTACATTCCAATGTTTACAATTATTTTTTTTTATGGTAGCAATTCTGTGTTAATTAAAAGTTTCTAGAATAACTTTATAGCTATATATACTTTCTCAGTTAAGTTTGTTACCACTATGTATATTTCACATGTACGACTATAGATATTTTCTTATCTTTGTTTTACAACTTTGGTTCTATTTCGAACCAAATTGTGTCCTTAACTATTTTTAGCTTAATATATGTACGTCTGTTTATTCAGACTTTTGAACTTTTTCATTCCTTTCGAATTTTCAGGTGAATGAGGCAGTTAAAAAAAATATATTAATCTTTAATCTCTTTTTTCAGCTTTAATGTCCTTTTGGGACAAGGCTCCATTTACAGCTTAGATCTGATAAGCTAAAAATTTAGCTGTTCACCATTTTACCTGTTATGACACTGTCAATGGACTTTTACTTGCACTCTAAGGTTAGCTTACCACGGCTGCCTTTTGGTAGCTCCTTACATCGTTTCTAGGTTATTTTGTCATCGGCTACAGCTAAAATGACTATTATGAATCTGCACACACAATTATTAATTATTTATAGCCACACTTTTTATTTGTGGCCACAGTTATCTCTTGCGCTATTCTGTTATTAAACAAAATTTTCCTTCTGCAGAAAATATACCTTGTCTTCATGGAACACGGTAATTTATTTTAGACATACAAGTGATAATGACTATTTTCACTTTAACTTCCCAACTTTTAGTGGTCTTGTCTTAAGTTTCAACTTCAACTTAGGTCCTTTAGGCTATTAATGTGCCTTTATTTAATTGTTCATGTCATGCTATTCATTTTTTTCGAAAATGACTCCCATTTTAAAAAAAGCATAATTTCTCTCTCTCCACCTGGAGCATATTTCCATTATTTCTATTTAATATCGGCCAGAGATTACTTATTTTGTACTTGTTTGGTACAAATGCACGTATGTCAGAGTTTAACTGACTCCATTCAATTTCTTTTCCTTTAATTTAACCTTGCTATTTTTTTTCAACTTGAACCTTTAGGTTCAAGATGCTGTCTTACGTGTTATAGGGCTTTCCAGGATATTAGGGGTTTTAAATAAAAGATTGGAAAATAAGTTTGTAGCCCTGATAATTCATTGGTTACCATTTTCCCGTTATCTTTGTATATTCTCTTCATTAACGGATCTAGGTTGTGTATCACTTCACAAAAGTGATTTGAGAGTCTGATTATTCATTTTATATTAGTTTTTTTGAAACACCTCTATAAGTTTCTTTGAATCTGCTTCTTCTTTTAAAACTTGTGTTTTCTTTCGTTATTTTTGTGTTAGTTTCCACTACCCTCTTTAATTTTTGCAAAAATCTGATAGAAAGATATATTTCTCCCGCTGAGAGGAATAATGTTAACACGATTAACATAAATTATTTAGAAAAGTCCGCTATCACTACGGGGTGGCGTTTTCTGGCTTCAATGAACTTGTTTAATCCCTTTCCGTTGCTTATTGGTGTTGAGAATTTTTGCGTCATGCCCCAGAGTTTTATTTATTCACGTAAGAATGCCATACTTTTCTTATTGTATGTTTTCCCTCAAATTGTGTGGTTTCCGCCAAAATAGTTCGTGCCAATTTCTCTTTTGCGATAGGGATTATCAGCACCCATTGCGGTTTCCCTATAATATCTTATATTATTCGCGACTGGCATTTATCCTCAGTTTAATTTTTGCCTTGATTTTATTTAGTATTTGAGTTCAACTTGTCCCTTTCGTGATATTTTGACTATTACCCTGTTCTAAAGGTTTATGGGCTTAGTGCCCGGGTAAAGTGACTGCATCCTATTTGTTTTTTTTCTAGGATGTAGAACTCTACCCGAACATTCAGCTTAAATCTCCTCCCAAGTTTGACTTTATTTCTGATATATATTTGGTTAGCTTGGTAGATCCCCCCATTGACAAGACGTTTAGCAGTTTCTATTTTTAAATGCCAATGGTCTCGTCATTTGTGTCTTTTGCCTGCAATTTCCTCGCCCCGGTTATTTCTGTTAATGGTGTGTCGTGAATTTATTTAATATGTTAAATTATTTATACCCGAAGAAAAACTT
Source organism: Artemia sp. Qi Xiang Cuo (assembly GCF_049724085.1). Classification (NCBI taxonomy): domain Eukaryota; kingdom Metazoa; phylum Arthropoda; class Branchiopoda; order Anostraca; family Artemiidae; genus Artemia; species Artemia sp. Qi Xiang Cuo. Next base: position 41,849,059 of record NC_142798.1, on the reverse strand, counting down.
TGTTTTATACTGTGCTACTAACTTTTTAAATTGTGACAAATTTTATCGACGGATCTTATTTATATTTAGTGTCCTTATTTGGTAAGTATCCATTCCTTATCTCGTACTGTTTATAATAAGATTACAGCGAACTTATACATGTATTGTGCACTTAAAGTAAACTCTTGCTGTCTTCCCCATTATAATTATTTTTAAATTTCTTCAAAACAATTTTTTTAAATTCGACTGGAGGTGTCACCTCCGAGAGTCAAAGGTCAATAGATGCTTCTTATTTACTTAGCAACGAGAGACCAGCAGTGATTGTGCTCACTCCAAATTTGCTAGCTTCCAATGACCCTATCTCAGTAGACTACCCTCCTTCGTTTTTTTCGACTACCAACCAAAATAATTTTTTCAATATACATATCCAAAGAATCGCCTTTTAATGCTGATTCTAAATATGTATAATTCAATTAGTTTCGCTACACGCATTAAAAGTAACGAGTCCATAATTAATTTCTTTTATGAAACGTAATTTGGGACGAGTCTTATCAGAACACTATTCGCGAGGTTTTATTTTGTCCTGGAGACAAAATTAGTGAAGGAAGCTATGATGTCACTTAGATCTGAGTATATTTTTCTCTGTGAACTTACGAGTCTCTAGGCTATAATTTTCTCTTTAGTTTATTTTCTACGTTAATAATTTTTACTGGCGAGGTATATTATGAAGGAAATTTTGACGTCATTAATTTACCGATTAAAGGAATAAAAAAATATGGATAATTCTTTGGAGGCTCTTTACTCGTTTTCTTTTTCCCCGGTTATCATTATTTTGTTCAAAACTAATTGGCTGGGAGCCACTCAAGTTCTCCCTTTATCTGTTTCTTGATCTGAATTTTGGATTCCAAATTTTTGTTTTCCTTCTTTATAATATTGACAATTTTTTCCGTGGTCTCTATAATGTGGTTTACAAGGTTCTGAATTCTAGCGCGGTTTTGTTGCTACGTCAAAGGTCTTTAGCCTCCGTTCCTCATGACCTTTGCCCTTTTTCATTAGTGCTTTACCCGCTTTTGCTGCTGAAGAAGGAACCTGTTGCTGTCTTTCTGGCTTCTTTACTGTTCTCCATAATTTTCTTTTAAGGAGGGTTTTCTTAACGATGGCCCAGGTTTAGTTATATCTATTTCTGTAGAGGAATTATCGGTTTCACATTCTGTTACCTTGTTTCTGGTAGATGGCGTTTGTTCCAAAGGCCATTTTTGTGTTAAGACTTTATGCGAGTCTAGCGTATGAAAATCATATAATTCTTTGGTTTCTTCCAATTTTTCTTCCTCTTTGGACTTATCCTCTTGTTTGTTATGCCTTAAACGAGTAGGTTGTGTTTGAGACTCTTCTCTATCGCTTTCATCGCTAGTCTCCGATGACCATTGAACTTTTCCCTTTTTCTCTTGTTTTTTTGTGGAATGTTTGTAGCCAAGACTGGGCAAAATATTCCTTCCACTTCTCCCAACTGTTTTGGCCGTTAAAAAGGTCATAGAATTCATATGGCCTTCTGATGTATACTGGTGCAATTGTTTCATCTATTCTTCGTCTGAAGAAATGGGCTCTGATTTCCCTGGTATTGAGAAATATCCTTTTTTATTCTATGATGGGGTACTATTTCTTCCTTTTCATTAAACTGATGTTTTAGAACATAAGTTAAGTTATTTGATAGAATTTTTACAATCCTGTAGGGCCCGTCCCATTTCGGTTTTTATTTTTTCGTTCATTTTATATTTCTTTTGTATGCATAGGCCAAGTATCATAAACAATGATTAGTCTTATTTATGCTTGATCTGTCACATTTTTCTTTTTGTTTTATTTTTGCATCTTAAAAATTGTCTTGAACCTGTTCCATAGCTTTTTTCATTCGCATAACCATTTCTGGCTTATATTGGTCCAGATTGTAATATATTCTATCGTTTTGTATAACATCCATTGTAATTCTGGGATCTGTTAGATGTTGTACAAAAATGGCGTTCCTTTTAAAGAACGTGAAAAAGCCATATTTACTGCAAAGACTACGAATGGTATATGTTCGTCCCAATTCTCATTTTCCTCTCTTGTGCGTGTCCCCAGCATGTAAGCTAATTCCCTATGTTTGTGTTCAACTTTTCCATTAGCTGACGCCATGTAAGAGGAGGTAAACCACCGCTTTACCCCCAAATATTCCATAATTTCGTCTAATAATTTGGCTCTAAAACATGGCCCATTGTCACTAAGTAAAATTCTAGGGAAAATCCCGTGTTCTAAAAATAGCCGGTTGATTATAATTTTTGCAAGGGATTTTGCCTTTTCCTCTTTAATTGTGAAAGCGTACAAATATGAGTTGAAATGGTCAGATATGATTAGTACGCACCGATTTCCTTTCTTGGAAATTGGTAAACTTCCTACTGCCCCCCAAATGTCAATAGACATTAATTCTCATACCCCTGAAGCGGTTGGGTATTGACCTAATTCGGCCATAGGGGTCTTTGGTATCAACTTCTGTTTCGCACACTCTTGGCAGCCTTGTATGAAAGCTTTTACTTTTGTACATTTGTACTTGAGTACATTTTTGAAAATAAAAATTTCCTTTCCTCCCAATATTTTTCGCTTTTCCCGTGTGACAGCCAATAGTTGTGTGTACCATCTGTAAAATTCTACCATCTGTGTTCTTCTTCTACCGATTTTGGAATTACTGGAATAATTTTTAAGTCATTTTTTCTATATTCTTGTGGTGTTCTGTAATATCTTACCAAAAGATTTTTACTTCCATCTAGATCAAAATTATCTAACTCCTTCAAAAAATGTTTAAACTGTTCCGGCAATTCTGTTCCTTTTGACAAAAAGGATTTCACTGCTGAACAAAAATCATCTTTATCTTGATGATTCTTCCACCCCTTCCAGTTCGTTTTGGATGGTTGTTATTAAATTTCCTTCTGTATCAGGATTTCGTGACAAATAGTCTGGTAAAATGTTTGTACGGCCCCTTATATATATCGGGGTATATGAATATGATTCCAGACGTAGCATCAGCAGTTTCAGTCGCGCTGAAGTATTTGGCATCTAATGTAGCCAAATTAATGATTTTTGGTCTACGCGTAAAATGATTTTTTTTTCAAGCAAAAACTGGCAAAAATATTCTGTAAAAACTACAACTGCTAGGCATTCTCTTTCAACCCTCTAATATTTTCTTTCTGCCTCAGTCAGCGACCTCCTGGCGTATTGGATTATTGATTCTACCCCTTCAGAATTTATATTTAATAATATGGCACCAATCCCATGCCCCGACGCATCTCTTTGTAAACAGAAGTCTTGTGACAAATCTGATAGTTTAAGTTTTGGCGCCTGTAATAATTGCCTTTTTATTTCATTCAGCGCCTGTATTGCGTCCGATGGACATTCGAATTTACCTAATTTTTTCTAAAGGTTTGTCAAAGGTAGTGCTATTATCGCATAATCTTTAATATATGGTCAGAAATAACTTAACAAACCACAAACTGATCTGTAGCTTTTTTGATCTTTCGGTGGCTGCAATTTTTCTATAACCGTAAATTTTTCTGGATTTGGCGAAATAGTACCTTGGTTTATCAGATGTCAAACAAAAATTAGTTTTGGTACTACTATTTTGAGCTTTTCTGGTTTTAATCTTAAGCCTGCTTTTTCGAAATTTTCTAGCAATTTTTTAAATCCAATTAAATGGTTTTTCAGATTTTCATTAAACAAAATCACATCGTCTACGTAAGCAAGGGTATCTCTTTTCCTTTCTGGTTCGTTATCTTTTAGCACCAGATTTATTAGCTGACTAACACAGTTTGGACTAAAGGATAAGCCAAAAGGTATACGTTCAAATGTAAGAATTCATCCATCATCTAAGGTAACTTTTACCTTGTGCTTTGTTCCTGGATCTAAGGCTATTTGACAATATCCTACTATTAAGTATAACTGGTGTAGTATTTTATACCTCCCAGCGAATCTAATATCGCATTAATTCGTGGTAATTTCATAGCATCTTTTACCGTGACTGCATTTAGCGCTCTAAAATCTATGCATAACCTCCAGGTATTATGTTTTTTTCTGACTAATACTAGGGGAAAACACCACTCGCTAACACTCTCTTTAATTATGCCCTGTTCTTCTATTTCCTTTATTTTGTCATCTAGTCATAGTTTTAAACGATAAGGATTTTCATACGATGATTTTTCAATTGGGGGCGCTGTGCTGGTATTTTGTGCGTGATTAAATGATTTAATCCGTAATCCACTTTTTGTCTAGCGAATGTCCATCTAAAGTGCCAAATAATGTTTCCCACCCGGGTTTTTATACTTTCCAGTAAATGTTTTAAATCACATTGTTGCAAAAAATCAGTTTTTCTCATTCCATACTTTTTTTGTGGTTGCGGTTTTAACGAAATTTGCTCGTGGCTAGTGAAATTTAGGCTTAATTCTGGGCTGCTAAGAGATTCTATTTCTGAATTTGAAATCTTTTCCACCGATCCAAGCGCTATTTGGTTCAGCTTTACTTTGTTATTACTTAGATTTAATAATTTTAAATATGTGATACCATTTTCAATTTTAAAAACTTGATTTTCCACGAAAATCGGAGGGTGTTCTTCGAGGATGTACCCTCTTATCATGGCATCGATTGTTTTATCCTTTTCTTCTTTTGTATTGAATATCGCTAGCACTTGAGCTGATGTCCCTCTTTCTATTGTGATTTTTCCGATTATTTTTAGGTTATGGTCCAAATCGTCACTATCTTTATCTGTTGTTACGCAAATTTGCCTATTAGTTTCATTGGCCTGGCTTATGGTTATTGTATCAGTTAGGGGTTTCCATACGATCCCATATTTTCTTATTGCGTCTACTCCTAGAATACAAGGATATAGTAGCTGCTTACATATTATCACCGTTAATGTTATTTCCTTATCCCCTGTGCTAAATTTTAATTGACATTCCCCCAGAATTATTAGCTTGTGATCCGTTACTGATGTCATAGTATCCTGGCATCTGCTTACGCGATTTGTGACAGTAGGAGGAAACCTGTTAAAAATTTTCTCTCGAATTAATCATTTAGACGCATCCGTATCCAGTAAACATGGTAAATTTTGGAAACGCACAATTTTAAAACAACGCAAAATCGGTAGATTATTATTATTTGTATTTGTATCACAACACTCTAACCTATATAGGGTTTTTGTAATGATTTATCTCTTTCGACCATTACAGACTGGTCCTTTCGTTTAAATGCCCACTGTTTGACCAAAGATTTTTGTGTTTATTCCAGTTATCTTCAGTGTTACTATTTGGACCCTGGGTGTTGTTAATCGTTTGATTTTTAGCCCTGAATTCCGGAATATTATTCGGCGTTCGCCAATTATTATTTGTTCCCTGTCTTCCTAAATTTCTGCCCCCCCCCGGCGTTCTGAACTGGTGTCTAGTCTTGTACGTCTGGCCTTCTTTGGGTATTCTATGCCAGCATTCTGCCGCATAGTGGTTTGGTTTGCCACAAAAATAGCAATTGAATCTTTTGCTATATTGCTTGGTGATTTGCCCTTCCTCATGGGGTCTATACCTATTTTTATATATTCTTCAGCTGCCACTATTTGCTCTATAATTTTCTTCATGAGGAGTAGGTGATTGTCCATAATACTTGGTATTCCAAGTCATTAAGGATCTAATACCTTGGGAATCGTTGTCAAATGGGGAGGGGTCAGTCCATGGTGGGAGATATCGGCCTTCCTCGTGCCTTTTTGTTTCACGATTTGGCTTCCCAAAGCTCACCCACTTTTGTCCCTTTTCATATTGTACACTTCCTTGGGTTCCTGTATTATTTATTGACATCTGATCAAAATTTTTAATGGCTGCGTCAATTTTTAACTCTGTTTCTACTAGAATTATATCTTGCTCTAGATTTTCAGGTTTTTGTAATATATGTAGTCTTAATAACTTTTTTGAAGACCCTTGCGTAAAAGTATGTAATTGTACTTTCTGTAGGGTCTCGTCATTTCCGCCTTTCTCTAACTGTAATCATAAAGATCTACAAATTTTGTCTTCATATTCCCTGATACTAGTTGAGGTATTGAATGTCACCACCTCTGTTCTTAACCTCTCGGAGATACTCGTCTCTATGAACCTTGTTTTAATAGACTCACTCTAAGTACCAATGTCCTTGGGCTCTTTTTCCATAATTGCCTCAAAGTGTTTAAGAGCGCTTCTCTTTAATCTAGCTGCAACGTATTGCTATTTCACCTTATCGTCAAACGACTCAGTTAGTTCGTCCAAAATTTTCAATTTTTCGATAAATTCATCTACACCTGAAATTCCCGCGTATTCTGGTATAATTTTTGCAATTTCAAGTATCGTTGATAGGGGAGCCATTTTTTCTTCTGGTACAGCCATTTATTTCAATATACAATTTGTATTTAGTCTTCTCGGCCGAGTTTTTACAACTGCCACCAGCTGTGGTAAAGTGGTTGTAATGTTATTAAGGTGAAGTTGTTATACTATCCCACCGCTGCCACCAGTTGTGGTAAGGTGGTTTTATGGTATTTAGATGATATTGTGGTAGCTGCCTTTATTCTCCCTTTATAGGGGAGATAATCTATGGCCATATGGTAATTCAACTTTGGTAGCGTGCCTTAGGCTATGACCGGGCTAATGATGCGTACCAGCTGGGTATATTTGAAGGACTAAATGTAGATTGTAGAGAGCTTGGCTATAATACAATACTGGTTTTCAGTTAACATATACTAGTACAAGGTATATATATATATATATATATATATATATATATATATATATATATATATATATATATATATATATATTCTGCTGGGGCTGGTTGTCCCAGGTAGAACCACAAGGATCAGAAATCTACATTAATATATAAGAAGATACTTAGAAACTTATAATAATCCGACAATATTTCAAGGTATTTCTAAATCGACGGACCAGAGGTCATTCCGGCATAAAATTAGTATCAGGCAGCCCCTTCCCATAAAATGTATCTTTTGTACATTTTATCAACCACACCTTCCGGGAGCCCACTGACGCACATAGCTAGGAAGTGGTAATTTTATAATTTCCTGTTAATTATAGACTTGCCAGGATATGTTCCTTATCTTAATAAAAAGTGGTATTTCTAAACCTTTGTATTTGCTTCTTAATATTTTTACTAAATTCCAAAATGACTTAATTAGAAAGCGTCACCACAGTAACTCTAGAAAATGTTCATCTAAAATTAATCACTTTTCCAATTTTTCTAGATTCCGTAAGATTTTTTGGTTCTCAAATCCAGCCTTTTTTAATTCTGACACTGCCAAATCTAGACTAAGAATCTCACTAAACTCACTAAGTAACAAACTTACTCTCTTTTTATAGATTGATTCAGATTGTTCTCTTGAATATTTCACTAACGCATTTAATCCGTCTTATAATATCTGTATATGTATTATATTCACTTTTGCTGCAAAATTTAATTGTTCTTCCGACTTAAATTTGCTTAAAGATATAGTATATCCTGCATACATCTTGTCTCATTCTAGGGTTAGTCGGCAACTCCTTGTAATTTCCACTGCTACTTTAGGTATTCTAGGCTCCATTTTGCTATTGATAGCGCTTTGAATATACAGTAGTGTAAAAGCATCCATTATGATATCTTTGATGTTGACACATTGAATTCTTTTCTAATACTGAAGCAAGATTGCGTCAGCCGTATTACATCGATGTAAACAGGACATGCGCTTGAAATGCGAGGGTGTGTCGTGTGACGTAAGACCAGTTGACCCTTTAAAACCTTCCCATCTGACCCATGCACAGGTGCTATGTATGACGTAAAATCAGCAGGCCGTTTGTATTGTAGGATACCTGGCGGTTTAAAAAAAGTAGGGACCGCTTGTATTGCAAAGGTGCTCGTAATAACGTCTTGAGGGACCAGTAGCTCCACTTAATGACACCCCCTATCTGACCATTTAAAGGTATTATGGACCCACTACTAGTTTTTATATTCATACAAATATAGGGAAATATCATCAGTTGGTTTATTTGCACTAGTTTTATCGATATATGTTAGATTAATTAAAAAAAAAATTGCACAAAACAAGTTTTTCAAAAAAAGTAAAAAACTCCATTAAACCAAAAATGAACAAAAATAGAATCAAATAATCTACCAAGCACACAATTACAACAAATCAGTATCAACAGATAAATGAAACCCAAAACAAACAGAAATTAAAATAAATAACCGAGTGAAACTCAAAACGAGCAGAAATTAATATGAGTAGGGTTCTAAAACCATATGCTTTCTAAAATCCAGAATATAATTTGTACTTTACTCAAAAAATTCGAATAAATTTGCTGAAAAAAAATGTGCATTGCCCGTTTAATATAAATATGCGGATATTTATTCCTAAAATCTTAATTAATTTCTGATTTCTTTAAAGTTATAAAAATGTAGACATTCAAAAGAATTTTTTTCAGTAAAATACAGATTATATTCTGGCTTTTAGAAAACATAGGGCTTTAGAACCTTACTCGTATTATTTTCTGCTAGTTTTGAGTTTGACTCTGTTATTTATTTAAATTTCTGTTTGTTTTTTGTTTTCAACTCCTTTGATACGAAGTGCCCAGGTCTAAAACAAACCAAAAAAAAAAAAAAAAAAAAAAAAAAAAAATAAACTGTGTCAACATCGTTCTTTACTGAGGCAGCGCTATTCCGCTGCCTATGATAGACTGTGAATCAGTAATTTTTGTTCGCTTTAAGTTTCAACTTCGCTCTTTGCTTCCTTCAAAAAAACTTTTTTTTTCTTTTTAAATTCATCAGATTTGATATGTTCCTAGTCGACGAACAAATTCAAAAACATTTTGAAGGGAATACCAAATTTTGTATGGACTATTAATTATTTAATTTTTTTCTTATATTTGCCTCTCAGTTGAAAGACTAATCTCAAAAAGTAATTCGGTGCTATAAACTACCGGTTGCCCACCGCTGCCGACCATGAAAGCGGCACCCCGGCGCACCAAAGAGTTTGCGGCGTCGGGTTGCTAAAATATTTTCGGCAGTGGGTCGCTTCTTTTTTGGCACGGGGACTGGACTTTTATATCTAAATTTATCCGGGAAGCCTCTGTTTTGTGTAGGATATTAACACAGTTTGACACTTCTCCCTTGGGTACATTTATCATGACACCCCAGATTTCCGACTTTTTTAATCTTTCGACCGTTCCGATCACAGTTTATAGAACTAGATCACAGATAATTCTATAAACTGTGGTTCCGACCCAAATAGTAATCATGAAATTTCGGTCCGATGTTACATGCAGTTAGGGCCAGGGGGGTGGGATCCAAAGGCGCACAGTGTGCCCCCTTGGCCGTATCCAGGGGGGTTACCCGGCTTGAACCCCCCCCCCCCGAAATTTTTGACCGAGTCGAAAACAAGTCGAAAATTAGTAAAACCTAGGTAAAAATCAGTAAAATTAGTCGAAAACTGAGTAAAAAATTAGTGACCCCCCCCCAAAAAAAATCCTGGATCCGCCCTTGGGGCACACTGAGTTTTCAAGGGTTGTCTGATTACCCGATGATTGGCTCTGGATCTGAAAAGAGCGTTGTAACTCAGAATTCGTGATGAAATGAGTATGATCTTACTGAAAGTTAGGAGGGTTGAAACAGAAAATGGGACTATGATAAGGCGATCAGGGACTATGGAGCTGGAAAGTGGTGTCAGGTTGACGTACGTCTGATTAATTTCAGCTCTTAAAAAAGACACTGGAACTTTCAATTTTCAATAAATAAACATTGCTCCAAGCTTCTACGACCGTGTTCTATATGAGAGTGGGTAAAAAAAAACACGTAAAAACAAAAAACAAAAGCACGTGTATGTTCTTTACTAAGTCAAAACAGATGTACTGACAAAAAAAAAAAAAATTATGATACAAATATTTTGTAAAAACAAGCAACTGGTTCTGTTCTATTTTTACTGAAAGTAGAAGCAGAAGAAACTGGAAACAGGTCAAAAGACGGTCTTAAGAGAAAGCGCTTAAAATTAGCTTTAGAACATTTAATTTGTCAGCAAATTAACCCTCATCAAAATTTCTACGAAACCAGTTATATGATGTCGAATGGCAATAAAATATGTGAGACAAATGACCCTTTTCTTAGAGCAAGGCTGTTGTTTCAACTATGAAGAATTGTAGACAGAATAAAACTGCTTTTGCGAAAACAAATGACATTTTTGGGTTCTGTTTTTACCAAAAAACAGAAACAGAATAGATAGAAAACAGGTAAGTAGAGCAGAAATAAGAACAGTTTTGCTGCTTATTTCAAATTCAGTTTCTTTGCCCAGCCCCACTGAAGCACATCATTCGACATTTTTCCAGGGGTAGGATGGGATGGTGAGGAGCAAGCGAGAAAATGTTTTCCCAGGCCACAAAGGCTTAAGAAGCCTTTGAAGCCCTATTGGTTTCCAGAAATCTATCCTATTTTCCCAAGAATTTGAAGAGCTTGGCACGTTTGTTACATATATGGTCTTAAAAAAAAGAGAAAAACAAACAAAGAAAAAACAAATACCAAAAGCGAAAAATAGAGGAGAGGGCTCAAGATCTCTTTCCTCCCATGTGAATTCTCTTTGCCCTTATTCATCACTTGCTGTGCTTCCTTTTTTAATTGCATAATTGAAAGTTATTTGATCTACTGAATTATTTACTGGCAAGGGAAAGTATTTGCTGTCCTTCATTTGCTTAAACAATACGTAGTTTCAAAAATCCGAAATACGACTCAAAATAATCTGCGCTGTTCTCACTTTGGAAGTATTTTCATCCATGACACTAAATAATATAGAGGCAAAATTCCCCCGAATATCTCTTCACCATAAGCAAAATAAAAATTAATCGGTATGAAAAAAATATTCCCAAATAAGGACAAAAATTTAGTTAAATTAAAGTGATGAATCATAATAGGAACACGTGGTTCAGATTCTTTGTTATCATTTATCGGTTGCGTAATATAAACGACGCAGCTCCGTGGCAAGCGTCAGTAAAATTAGAGGTCTCGGAGCGGATCAATCAGTTAGTATATTCTTAACATTTGCATCATATAAAGATATTGAAATACTTTCAAGGAAGAAATGAGATTCGAAGAAGCTTCAGAAATTGCAGTTTCGCCACCAATTGGACAATTAGATGAATTGATGATGAGGACAAAACGAGCAGGAATTGCTGTTACTCGAGTTGTTGGAAGATGTCGAGATGCTCAGGATAGTAGAGATCTAGGTAAATTAAAATATTATTCTAAATTTGAATTCCTAATAATGATTTCTATTCTTCAGGAATCTCCCGGAATGAAGGGCTACTTCTTGTGCCTATTTTTGTTTTGCATTTAGTAATTTACAAAACTGTTGATTAAGGAGTTAAATATGAAATGGAAATAAATAAAAAACTAACTGAATCCTTAAGAGCCTCGCATAATCTGCGTTAATATCCTTTTATTTGATTATGAAACACACTTTAGTCAGAAGAAAATTAGCCTCTCGTTCAATATAGCTTATTTACAGTCCATTGCCATAGATTTTCGTCACAGAAGCCATCGAAAAACAATTCGCTTTTAAAGAAAATGGTTTTATATGTTTGCAAGCTTTACTTTAAAATCTTTTAGCCTAGGTTTTTCCCATGTTATTATTCTTTTGTTGTCTGAGAGTGAATTGGCATGCAATGACTATTCTCTCTGACCTGTAGCCAAGTTTCAAAAGACATGCATATGTAGATACTATGAGCATTCCCTAATATTTGTGCTTAGAAATGAAATAATTATGGCTGGTAGTGTTGCGAAAATAGTTAATCGATGTGAAGATGCCAAAGAAAGCAGTATTTTAGGTTGGCCCTATGTTTATTTTTATCATTTTTTTTCTTCGGGTATTCTGTTACTTTTGCTCGGGGAATTACATAATCAATTTCCTGTTTACTTAAGCGCAGTTAATGTGGTAAACAAGTCTTGCCAAATTTTGGCATCCAAGCAGATAAAAATTTTGAACAAGGTCAATGTTTTTCTTGATGCTTCCACTGCAGTGTTGAATTTCGGGGTCCAACTGACAGATTGTTATTTTACCACCCTTGTTGGCCTCTAAAACTAAATCAAATAAAAAAACAATTTTTTTTAACCGAAAGTAAGGAGGGGCATTAAAACTTAAAACGAACAAAAATTATTCCTTATATGAAAGGGACTGTCCCCTCTTCAAAACCTCGCTCTTTAGGCTTAAGTTTGACTCTTTGTTTCAACTCTTATACTTTTTAAAACAATAAAGACTTTAGCGTAAAAGAGCGAAGCATTGAGGAGAGGACAGTCCCTTTCAAACAGTTCGTGGTAACTGTAAGTAAGGAGCGACCCGGCTCAATAGTAACATAAACTCTAAAAAACCGAAATTTTGATACCAATAGACATATCAAAAGAATCAGATTTTTATGCTGATTTCAAATATATGTCATCAAGTTTAGTCTCACCCATCAAAAGTTACGCGTTTTGAGTCAAACACAAAATGAGCAGAAACTAACATGGGTAGGGATCCCTATGCATTCCCAAGGCCAGAACATAATTTGCACTTTACTGGAAAAACATAAATCTTTTTACTCTTATAACTTCAATAAATCAAATAATATTAACATTTTGATATCTAAATATCAGCATATGTATATTAAACTGACAATAAAAATTCATTTGTATTTTTTTCAGTAAAGTGCAAATTATGTTCTGGCCTTGGGAAGGCATAGAGGTTTTGATCCCTAGGCTACTCATGTTAATTTCTGCTCGTTTTGAGTTTGACTCAGTTATTTATTGTAATTTCTGTTGGTTTTGGGTTTCATTTATTTATCGATCCTGATTTGTGGTAGTTTCACGGTTGGTAGATTATTTGATTTTGTTTTTGCTCATTTTTGGTTTAATGGTGTTCTTTACTTTTCTTTGAAAAACTTTTTTTTTGGAAATAATTTTTTTAATTAATTTCTGTTCGTTTTGTATTGAAATAGTCTTTTCAGGGAAAAAGAAAATAATACTTTAAATCTTTTCGATTTTTAAGACTTTATTGTTTGGCCTGCTATTTCTTATGCTTGAGAAAAATTCTCGGCAATTTTTAACAACATACACCCTTTTAAAAATCTGGAAACAAATAGTAGTGTTTAATTTAGTTGATACCTCCTCTAGTTGACCTGAAATAGAAAACTTGATACCATTCATAGAAAAAATCTGTTTACTTTCTTTGATAGCTTGGATACACTTACGCTATTTTGATTTGGTTAAATTTCAAGTGCAGAAGTAGCCGCGAAAGTTTGAACATAATACCCTCAGTTGTTCTTGGAATACTGCTGAGATGCCTTATTGGGGATTACAGTGCATTTTGATTTAATCTTAACGCAACATTTAGTTTTTAAACATAATGGACAAATGGGATGGTGGGCGTGGGAGGGGGACTAGCTACCCTCCAATAACTTTCGACTATTAAAAAGGGCATTAGCTCTTTCTATTTTCAATCGAATGAGCCCTTTTCGAAATTCCTACGAGAACTTTGATACAAAGTGCCCTGGTCTAAACAAAAAAAAGACAAAAAGAAAACAAAAAAAAACAACACATTGTATCCACATCGATCTTTACTATAAAAATGGCAAGCCTTCCGATCACTTTCGACTATTAAAAAGGGCACTAGCCCTTCAATTTCCAATCAAATGAGCCCTTTTTGAGTTTCTACGACAACGCTTTCTATAAACAACTTATATGCCCCTAGGGTGTAAATTACAACCCTTGCCCTGAGGGCTGTGAGGGGGTTTTCATCCTCAAAGATCTAATTTCCAGACCTTTCAACTACGTGAAACAAAATGGCTATCTCAAAATTTTGGTTGGATGTGCTTGGGAAATGGTGGGCGTGAAAGGGGCGTTATTTGCTCTCCAATCACTTTCAACTATTAAAAAAGGCACTAGCCCTTTCAATTTCGAATCGAATGACCCCCTTTTGAAGTTTCTACGACAACGCTTTCAAAAAAACCTTAAATGCCCCCAGGGCATAACTCACAACCCTTGTCCTGAGGGCTGGGGGGGGGGGGTTGTCATCCTCAAGGACCTAATTTCCTGAACTTTCAACTACGTTGAAGAAAATTGCTATCTCAAAATTTTGATTGGGTGTGTTTGGGGAAGTGGTGGGCTTGAGAGGGGGGTTATTTGCCCTCCAATCACTTACGACTATTAAAAAGGGCACTAGCCCTTGCAATTTCCAATCGAATGAGCCCTTTTTGAAATTTCTACGACAACGCTTTCTATAAAAACCTTATATGCCCTGAGGGCTGTGTGGGGGTTGTCATCCTCAAAAACATAATTTCCGGACCTTTCAACTCCGAGGAACAAAATGGTTATCTCAAAATTTTGACTGGATGTGTTTGGCGAAATGGTGAGCGTTAGAAGGGTGTTTTTGCCCTCCAATCACTTTCGACTATTAAAAAGGGCACTAGCCGTTTCAATTTCCAATCGAGTTATTCCTTCTTAAAGTTTCTACGACAACACTTTCTACAAAAAAAACTTATATGACCCCAGGGCATAACTTACAATCCTTGCCCTGAGGGCTGTGGGGGAGTGTCATCCTCAAAAACATGATTTCCGGACTTTTTAACTACGTCGAACAAAATGGCTATTTCAAATTTTGATTGGGTGTGTTTGGGGAAATGTGAGTGTGAGAGGGGTGTTAGTTATCCTCTAATCACCTTCGACTATTAAAAAGAGCTCAAGCCCTTCTAATTTCCAATCGAATAAACCCATTTTGAAGTTTCTGCAACATCACTATCTATAAAAAACTTTATGTGCCCCCAGGGCACAACTTACAACCCTTACCCTGAGGGCTGTGGAGAAGTGTCCTCCTCAAAAACATAATTTCTATCCGTATATCAACTACGCTTAAGAAAATGTCTATCTCAAAATTTTGATCGGATGTGTTTGGGGAAATGGTTGGCGTGGAAGGGGTGTTAGTTGCCTTCCAGTCACTTTCGACAACTGAAAAGGGCACAAGCCACTCCATTTCCAATCGAATGAGTCCTTTTCGAAGTTTCTACGACAACTCCTTCGATACGAAGTGCCCTGGTCTAAAGGATAAATAAATAATACAATGTGCCAACATCGTTCTTTACTTAGGCAGCGCATTTGCGCTGCCTATGGTAATAACCTTATGATAACCTAAATTTAATTTTTGTTCCTGTTGTTTAATTATGACTCCTGAATCATGAAGGATCTTTAATTAGAATGAAAACCTCTTTTCAAAGATAAAAAATAAACCTTAGCGTAAGAGCGAGCTATTGAGGAGAGGCGACCCATCTCATATATGCCTACGTAATAATTTCTGCTCGTTTTAAGTTTTAATGTTGCTCCTTACTTTCAGTTGAAAATTATTTTTTTTATTTAATTGCTGATCGCTTTTAAATAATGTTGGGAAATCCAGCTCCCTCTCCATGGTAAGTTCCCTTCCCACACGAGAACTTTCTCCCACATAAATTAAATTAGCGATATTTGTGGAAATAATTTTGTAAGGCATAGTAACAAAACGGCCAAAGGGGTCGAAACTATTTTTATGGAAATGTAAGGCACAAATTGAGTAATTCTCAAATGACTGAAATGAATGGAAGAAAAGATCTTTAAAAGATATACGTAATAATTTATGTTCGTTTCAAGTTTTAATGTTATTCCTTACTTTCAGTGTTGGGAATTTTTTCTTATTTAATAACAACCAAAAGCCGAAGACATACAATATCTTAGGTTTATTTATCACATAAAAATCATAGTTATGAAACTGCTTAAAGTAAAATGAAATGAAAGTGCTTAAAGTAAAATTAAATGCTCAGATTGGCCGAAAAAAAAACACAAACCAATTGTTGCTTACATCGACCATTATCTAATAAAATTCGAACTTTAGCGTAAAGAACGAGGTATTGACGAGGGGGCGAACTTCCTCAGTGCCTTAACATCTCAAATGACCTAGTTTCGTGTGTATTGGCAAGTGTTCAAGGACTGGATTAAGCACCGCATACGTTTTTTTTTCATTTACGTTGAACCTGAGGTTGCCAATTTGGCAGACGTAATAAGGTACGTATTATTAGATTTGTGACTTCAGATTTTGCGCAGTAATGTTATTGATAGAATATATTCAGCTTTGCTCAAGAGAATAAAAGTTATCTCGATATTGCATGCCTTCTAAAACCCAGCAGTGTACTTGTCGGTTATCGGAAACACATTCAAGAATTATGCTTAGGTTACCATCTCAGAAAACTGGTTTCATAGCTACAAAAACAAGTGATGGATGATACAATGCATTGGACTTAGACAGAATGCATTGGACTTGTATAATTGGGTTACATATTTGAACACTAAGGAGGGGGGTTACGTTAGGTTAGGTTTCCATAGTTTCGTTTGTAAAGTATTATTTTATCAATATGTTATGTTCTTTTCATTAGGATTAACCTAACTTCACTTTTTGGGTGTGTCCAATAACCGACACGTACTACCAGCAGTAATAAAATTGGTACTGTTCTATTAGCTAGGCAACACGCGAGAAGTGAAGTTTGGTTAATGCTAATGAAATAATAGAATATAGAATATATATATATATATATATATATATATATATATATATATATATATATATATATATATATATATATATATATATATATATATATATATATATATATATATATATATATATATATATATATATATATATATATATATATATATATATATATATATATATATATATATATATATATGTATATATATATATATATATATATATATATATATATATATATATATATATATATATATATATATATATATATATATATATATATATATATATATATATATATATATATATATATATATATATATATATATATATATATATATATATATATATATATATATATATATAATGCATAGTGAAATAATGCTAATGAAATAAAGGAAATGGGAATTTCCTGGGCGGGTGTTAAAAGGGAGGCTTTGAATAGATTGGAATGGAGGAGGAGCGTGCGTAGCTGTGTTGGTCTCAGGCAGCTTGGTGCTGTGGTGAATCGTTAGCAGTAGTAGTAGTAATGAAATACAACAAAATATGACGTAGATAATTTCGGAGACCACACTGCCTTTCCATGACGATAAATAAAAGTTTTACTACTGATGACGGTCACTGTATATGTGACCGAAATATCTGGGATTTTTGTGAATTTCTATCATCACTGTCTATTAAAAGGATTTTATCCCTATTTGAACTTTTATTTAACAACAAAATATGATGAAAATATAATAGTTCAGAAACAAATTTCGACTATATATTTGCACATTAGGGGGGTCGGGGTAAAGCATAGCATATATTAAATGCGTAACCTAAACTAACCTAACCTAGGTACCTTTTATACTCCCTAAACCCCAAAAAACTGAAGTTTAAATATAGTTTCCGGAGTGAGAAACCCCTTTTCTCTATTCAGCAATATAGTTCCCGGAGTGAGAAACCCCTTGTCTATTCAGCGTCTCATAGGAATTGCCGGGTAATGCCTATTTGATCTTCGCTTTTTCGAGTGGCTGTCTCGCGTGTTGTCTAGCAACAGTACCAAAAGATTAAATAGGACTAACGTTACAGGATTTGAAATGCCAGATTCCCTCAATACGTAGGTTGTTTTATCTATGGGGCTCGAAGGATTGTTTATTCACCTTGATCCTAGGATTAGTTGTCTGTATAAGAGCAGATTATAGCAAAATAGCACATGTGATGGGTGATATGGAAAGCTTAAGGTAACTAGCAAGATCAAAACAAAAGCACATAAGTTTGGGTACTTGTCCATTATCCAGAAGACACCCAAGTTGGTTCAATTTACAGGTACACCCGTTGATACAAATGAGACGCATGGGAGATAGATAGGATATATATAATTTGGGCTGTATATTTGCAAATTAGGGGAGGGGGTTGTGGATTAAGTATAGCAGGCTTGCATGCAAAATGTAACCTAACTAAAATACCAACTAAATTCCAACTGTATTTAATTAAAATATAGCTACAATGTAGTTTTCCACTGAGCCGAAGCTAATTCTCTCGGAGTACAGACAGC
Organism: Artemia sp. Qi Xiang Cuo; assembly: GCF_049724085.1. NCBI lineage: Eukaryota > Metazoa > Arthropoda > Branchiopoda > Anostraca > Artemiidae > Artemia > Artemia sp. Qi Xiang Cuo. The sequence goes on along the minus strand of NC_142798.1, from coordinate 41,830,943 downwards.
AATAAACCGGTTATTGTCTGATATTGCGGATACAAGCTCTTGGTGTTTTCTGAACAATGGACAAATACCTAAGTTTGGAAGGAATTTGATTGGTTGGCCCTTATGCGGTAGAAAGTTTTAAGGGAGGGGAGAGGGCATTCTGAAAGTTTTCCAAGGAGGAGTAAGTTTGAAAAAAATTGCCTCGAAAAAAACTTGATATGGTTTTCCAAATATTACAAATTTTGAGGATTTTTGGTTCTCCAATAGGCAGAAGGTTTGTACTCCCACACGTCATCCATTTATCATTTTTATTTATCAGTTTATTACAGCAAGCAAGCAACTATTTATTTCCGCTTAGCCATAAATGGAATTTGTTTTGAAACCGTTTTTGTGTTTCTTTTGTAGCTTATAACAGTAATAATAAAAATTGCCAGTCAAAAACGGCAACGCTTTGATGTCGTGATTTATCTACCTATTTAGGAGGATAAGTAATCTTGAGCCTGAATCGGGTTGCTTTGGGATTGATCCAGCTCAATCCTTAAAGCAGGAACTATGAGGATAGTCATCCGGATCAAAATTACTGATCGTCTGGCCTTAGGAATGCAAAGTTTCGAAGCCGATACGTGAGATGTTCTCGATCACCAGATACTATAAAGCTTTCCGACTGGTAAATAATTATTATTGAAACCCGACAAAAAAATTTTCAGGCCTCCTACTATGAAAACTTAGTCCCACCTTTTAAAAATAATTCTTAGGTATCAGTGTCGGATCCAGTGGGGTGGTGTGCCCCCCTACCGTAGTCTAAAGTAGTGTAATTTACTTAATTAACGCAAGCTTGTGTCAATTAAACTTGCTCCTAACGCAAGTTTATCGGATCTACCTGTTTTTCCCCTCCCCCCCCCCAAAAAAAAATCCTGGATCCGCCCCTGCTAGGTATATCTGTCGCTTCATCGCAAAGTTGCTAGTCATTAGTATGGGTGAAGAAGACGACTGAAAAATTAAATTATTTAGCTAAAAAAACTGAAACATTTTTCTGTTTTTCATGTCCACTGTAAAACTTATGTTATATAACATCGAATTTTGGAGTAGCCTACCGGAACCGAGCCTTCTTAGTTATTCTAAAACAAAAATTTCACTAGATTGCCCAACCTGTGTAGCCCAATTCTACAAACTTTGAATTTTTTCAATGAAACTTGATAACAACGGAATGAATGTTTTCTTTAGAATAAGGTCAGTTCGTGTTCAGGAGCTTTTTTAGTTCACATATTCTTTAGCGAACCTGAATATATAAATGAAATTTGTAAATATTAGTTTAAAAGTGTCTAAAAAATCATCTTTAAAATCATTTCAAATCGTCTTTAAGCTGCAAAAGATACAGATCGTAGATTGCTTGATCTTCATTGTAGATAGGCTAGGATTTAATTGCTATTTGTCAAGGCCTAGTCAGACTCCCCCTCCTCTGCAGGTGCCCAGCAATAGGTACAACAAGTGGTGCCAATTTGCGAAAATGTAGTGGGGGAGGGAAGTTTTTTTCAATTTTTCAGTAGCGATATAAAAAAAAAAAACAGAACAGCATTGAGCAAATATAAATAAAACTGGGGATAGTGACGACTTTGCTGCTTGGAGAAATCGTCAACTATTCTATCCGAATCCAATTTCATTACCTCCTTTTTTGATACTTGTATGATAAATCAAGTACCCATTTAAGAAAAAACAGACAATTCTTACTTCATAATATGCTGAATAATCATAGTAACACATTTTGCATGCAGTTTCGCTATACTTTACCCCCCCCCCCCCAAATGTGCCAAAAAATAGCCCAAATTATATACTTTAAATGCATTTTGCCACCCGTAACTTGTTTTCCCAGTTTTTTTCCGTTACAGTTGATTCGATTTACAAGTACAAGGGGTGAAACAACTGAGACGCATAGATAGGACATGTATAATTAGGGCTATATATTTGCACATCAGGGGGGCTGGGGTATAGTGTGGCTGCATGCAAAGTGTGTTAACTATCATTATTCTGCATATTATGAATTAAGAATTGCATTCTTAACGTGGGTACTTGTATGATATAGTTCTGGTCGATATATCGTTCAAATACCCCTTTTTTTATACGGCCATGATGATGAGATCAGTGTCTGTCATTTCCCATCGTCGATTGCAGATAGTCCTTTACACGCCCTAATGCTGAGAATAATCGTTCATTGCTGGCAGTGCTCATATCCAAATTAGCAACTAGCTTCCTCTGTTTTAGCACTACAGAATAGGCAATTGGGAGGTCGAATAAAATTTCGATAAAATTGTCGATTATTGGAAACACACAAGAAGTGAAGTTAGGTTAATCCTAATGAAATAACGCAAAACGGTTACGAAATAATACTTTAGAAACAAAATTTATGGAAAGCCAACCTAACATAAGCTAATCCCCACCTCACCCCAAATGTACAAATACTTAACCCAAGTTGTACAAGTCCAATACATGGTATTATCCATCACTCGATTTGCAGCTATGAAACCAGTTTTCTGAGATGTAACCTAAGCGCAATTCTTGAACGTGTTTCCAATAACCGACAAGTACCAAAATTTTGATAACTCGGAGAAGATCCATTTTCTGAAATATCACTTTTTGAAAGATGCAACTTTGCAAGAGAAAGCTGGCATTCTAAGGCGTAGTTATCGTTACTGAGGATCCCTTGATAATGGCACATAACCCTTTCCACTTTCGAAAGTTCAAAAAAATTGAACATTCAGGGGCAAAGGCAGATAGCGTTGAGTAGAGGCATATTTTGCATGAAATACTGGTCCATCTCGCTCGTGAAATCGTCTATTACCTCGAAGTACAGACGTTAGTCTGATTGAACTAGCTGACGGATATTGCGTTTACCGGTTGTTGAATGTGAACGAAAGTTTTTCGGACGAATGGAAATGGCTTTGCTACTCTTGGCGTCTCGTATGTCCCAGAAATCAGTAGAGTGCCTTATAAATCAGCAAACTTTCCCATTGAAGTTGCTCTGATAAACAATTTATAATAATTAACACTTTTGTCCGTTTTGTGCGAATTTGAGACAAAAGAGGCTGAGTTGATCTTATTCAGTATTTTTTTTGCTTCACACTGCCTAGCCGTCAGAAGTATCAGAGACATCGAATAGCAAAGCAACAGTACTATCAAATCTTGCCTTCACCTTTGAAATAGTGGACTGTATGAAAACAACGAGCCTAGATGGCACTCTCAAGCTTCAAGGCTTTTTGCCCGTTAATACGATGGGACTCCACAAACGGTTCCTGTCGAGTTTTGCTGCATGATAATAAATATGTAAAGTCTTTGCACCCAGAGAAAATTTCAAAAGTTCGCTGATATTTCTTAGGCTGACAGTCACAACCAGTATTAATCTATGGGTTTGACAGTTTAGGCTACATGGACCACATGAGGCACCTTCTCCGTAAGCTTTGCTTGAACTTCGTTAAGTTTGTCGTTCATAATAAATGCGCCGATATACAATTGGGCAATACACAACATCAAATCTACACCAAAATTTTCTTTAGTTTCACAAATCGAGGTGGATGAGCTTTCGGGGTCTTCATTTTTGCGTGTGATGGCAGCCGATTGGTCGCTCCACTACTTTTCTATCTGAATCTACCTGAGTTGGATCGCTAAATATTCTTTTCTAGATAAGTATTTTGTCTCGTCGGCAAGAATAGCGAAGTAATTAGCTGATTTTAATTCTTAAGTAATGTCTTGGCGTAAGGGATTTCCTACCAGTGGAACTGCGTCATTTTGGCGCTGATAGCTGCAGCAGTGACTATATCGGCGCTGTAACTTGGCTTTCGTCACCTTCAGATATTTCCTCCATCAGTTCAACCATATTATCCCGGTTTGCGGATGTTTCAGATTCGCCATTACTCCTCACCGCAAGACCCCGGCGGTCAAGAAAGCAAATAACGCGAAAAATATACTTCACGTGATCTCTATTTTCCTGAACCTCTTCGGATGTAGATGTGATTAAGGCATTTGAAAGCCCTTTTCCTGTAGTTTCCAGTCTGTAGAGTCCCAATAGAAAAATGGTGGTAAGCAAAAACAAAACATGGAATCCAAGTTCTTTTAGTATTCAATCCATTCAAAAGTTTTAAAGCAATGTCCACTGAATTTCCCTCTGTTAGAAGTGGACGCCAGATGTCTTTCAGGATAGATTTAGCTGGTTTGTTGTAACGCATTCTAGAGATATTTGAGAGAGATTCTTGACTACTAATGGAACGTGCAACGGTACAGGGATGCAAACCGAACTTTCATGTTGACCTTGGTCATTTATTTTTCCTCTTGTTTTCGAAAGACTGCCATATCTAGGAGAATCTATGTCCGTTAACTCGACACTTTGACCGCTGACATTATTGCCAAGTTCCTGTAGCATTTTCACCACATACAGAAAATTCAAAGTTTGTTTTCACTGCTTACTCAGAGTAATTATGAGTCCACAAGATCGATAAAGACAAACTGACCAGCTGACGCTTAATATTTGACTTAGCCCTACTCAGAAATCACATTTCCGATTGAGAATAGAGCAATAGCGACGGGGAACTGTTTTAGAAATTTCAAACCAAGGTTAGGCTATTAGAACAGTGGGACAAGTAGGGTATTTTAAAACAAGGTCATCTAAAGTAACGTACTATTTAGTAGCCGTGAAAGAACGAAGCCCAGGGGTGACCAATATGAGTACAAACAGCCAGTTATCCAGTTTCCCTGGTTTGAAAAAGCACATTGCCAAAATAGAAAATAACTGTGAAACTGAAAAAAGGTAATGTTCAAAATCGAGGGACCATGCCCCCTGCCCCCTCCCTAATTCGCACCATTGCGTACAACTCCTGCCATACAACAAAACCCATACTCCCATAGTATATTGTTGTTTTATAATGCAACAAAACATGTAGCGAATTTGTTATCAAAGCTTGTTCCATTATATCGAAATATATAGCATATATCAAATACGTTTTCATGGAAAAATTGATTTCCAAGAGTACGCTTTCTAAATTCAATATGTTTCTAAATGTACTACACCCTCTTGGCACTTCCGATCCTCGGAACAGTAAGTAATCTTAAGGTTAAATTAGGATCTTTAGGTTAGCTTGATTTTTGAATATTTTTAAAATTTGAAATTTATTTTAGTGTTTTAACATTTAAGTTTCGTTCCATGTTTTTATTTGTTGATTATGTCAAAGAATTTAACAATTATCACGAAGTTTTAAGATTTTGAGTAAACCATTCGGTACTAGTCTGTTAAACGGAACTTGCTCAAGAATTACGCTATGAAAGATTTGACAGAAACCGGTTTCCCTTCCTCTATCGTTATGATTTGATTTTTTTGAGTGAGAAAACTACGATGTCTGTATATTATAGAGGGTTCTTGGCGTTTACCCCCTGCAACATTCCTCCTTTTGAAAATATCCCCCCCCCGCAGAAAATACCCCCTCCCCAACGGAAAATACCCCCGGAAGAAAACTCCCCGCGGAAATACCCCCCCCCCCCTTGGAAACCCCCCGTGGAAAATAAGGCTTTCCAAATTTGAGAATTTTATTTGAGTTGTTTTTTTTTTATTTCCGTAGGGGGAAGGAATTTTGGCACTTGTGTATTATGCGCCAGTCACTCAAGTTAGCGCTATGTAAAACTCGAGAACAAACAGATTTTTTCGTAAGTTTCTTCGTTACTTTAGAAATAAATTTGGGCTATAGATTTGCCCATTTGGGGGGGGGGGTAAAATAAGTGTATTTTAAAGTAGTATTGATACAATGAAAGGTACGAGACAGGTAGGCAATTACTGTGTACAATTAAAGGTACGAGACAGGTAGGAAATTACTGTGTACAACCTAAGAGAGCGGTGTAATAGGAAATTACTGTGTACAATTAAAGGTATGAGACAGGTAGGAAATTACTGTGTACAATCTAAGAGAGCGGGATAATGGGAAATTACTGTCTATAATTAAAGGTACGAGACAGGTAGGAAATTATTGTGTACAATTAAAGGTAGCGGGGTAATAGAAAATTACTGTGTACAATTAAAGGAAGGGCATAGTCCCCCCATATAGCTATAATGGTAAGTAGCGCACACTCCTCCCATATAGGTATAATATAAGGTAGCAGACAGTTCCCCCATATATCTATAACAGTTTCAAGCGGACAGTCCCCCCATATAGCTATAATGATAAGTAGCAGAGTGTTCTCCCATATAGCTATAACAGTTTCAAGCGGACAGTACTCCCGCCAATACAAGCAGACAGTGTAATGTCTGGAATTCAACTACCGTGAAAATTCGTGCTCTGTTCAAAGTGCGTGACGTTTCCATTGTATGAAATTGTGAAATTCTTTTTGTAATTTAATTTGTTAGGCGTGGTTGACTTATGTTTAACCTTGAACTAATTTACATAAATTAATTTATTATTAATTAATTTATATAATTACATTAATTTACATAATTACATTATTTTTTTTTTTTTATTTTAATAGTTTTTTTTTATTGATGACATTTTATTATACTCTAATAATGATATTTTTATTTTCCAAAGATACGATTTTTTACATTCTAAGTATCTTCCCATTGATTTATATGAAATTTGTGTTTGATGTAGGAATCGAACGTGAGACCCGTGATTTCCTAAGGTAAAAGAACGACACGTTAATTGACTGAACCAACAAGCCATTGAACATTTTAGAAATACATCCAATGAATTGTTTCTGAGACATTGCCCAACTGATGTTAAGCGTCACAATATCGTAACAGGTTCATTCCATTGAACTGGAGCAAGTTCAAGCACATTCGATTTATCCATTAGATCTTAGATAGGTGTAAGTGACAAGTTTTGGGGCATTTTTATGACATCATCATGAGAATATGCATACCACGATGATTTGAGATGCATACTAGACAAACAATTTCTTCTGATACTTGGGCCCCAAGTCCTACCCCCTATCCCTCCACCATCCCTCCAACCCCTATCCCTCCACCCTCCCTCCAACCCCCCCCCCCAACTTTTTTTATTTATTATTAGAAAATAATGTTTGTAGTGACCAATTTTTTTTTAACTTTTTTTTTAACTTTTTTTTTCAACTTTTTTTTACATCTCTAAATCATATCAGAATAATAGATTTAAACTTTTGGTTTAAGTATTTAAACATATTCTTGTGTATACTATTGTTGAGAACAGATTGTTCTCTTTCAGGATTTTTTTTTCATGAAAAACAAACTATTTTTTCTTCTTTTTTTAAGGCCAATTATGAAGAATTGGTTATAAAAGAATAAAACACACACACACACACAAAAACTTACAAACACACAAAAACGTACACACACACATTCACAAAAACTTACACACACACAAAACCATAAAAACAAACAAAAAATTACACACAAACAAGAAAGTACACACACAAAAAAAAAATAAAACAAACAAAAAATTACACACACACACACAAAATAATACAAACACACAAAAAATTACAAACACAAAAAAACTTACACACACACAAAAACTTACACACACACAAAAACTTACACACACAAAAAAACTTACACACACACAAAAACTTACACACACACAAAAACTTAAAAACACACAAAAGCTTACACACACACACACAAACTTACACACACAAAAACAAAATTACACACATACAAAAACTTACACACACAAAAAAACTAACACACACAAAAAAACTTAAAAATACACAAAAAAAAATTACACACACACACACAAACTAACACACACACAAAAACTTACACACACACACAAAAAGTTACAAGCACACACAAAAACTTACACACATACAAAACTTACACACACACAAAAACTTACAAACACACAAAAACTTACACACACACACCAAAAAAATTTACGCACACACAAACACACACACACAAAAAAACTTACACATACACACAAAAACTTACAAACAAACAAAAACTTACACAAACAAAAAAACTTACACACACAAAAAAACTTACACACACATAAAAACTTACAAAAAAACAAAAAGTTAAACACACAAAAAAAGTTAAAAACAAAAAAAAACTTACACACTCACACAAACAAAATTACACAAAAACAAAAAATTACACACACAAAAAACTTACACACACAAAAAAACTTACACACACACACAAAAACTTAAAAACACACAAAAACTTACACGCACAAAAAAATTTACACACACAAAAAAACTTACACACACACAAATACTTAAACACACAAAAACTTACAAACACACACAAAAACTTACACACATACAAAAATTTACACACACACACACAAAACCTTACACACCCACACACAAACATACACACACACACAAAAACTTACACACACAATAAAAAATAAACAAACACAAAAAAAAACAAACAAAAAAAAACTAACACACACACAAAAAAACTTACACACACAAAAAAACTTACAATCACACACAAAAAGTTACACACACACAAAAAAAGTTACACACACACATAAAATTACACACATACAAAAACTTACACACACACAAAATCTAAAAAACACACACAAACTTACACACACACACAAAAACTAACACACACACAAAAACTAACACACACACACAATAATACACACACACAAAAACTAACACACACACACAGTTTTTGTATGTGTGTAAGTTTTTGTGTGTGTGTAAGTTTTTGTGTGTAAGTTTTTTTGTGTGTGTAAGTTTTTTGTTTTTGTGTAAGTTTTTGTATGTGTGTAAGTTTTTGTGTGTGTGTAAGTTTTTGTGTGTCTAAGTTTTTTTTTGTGTGTAAGTTTTTTTGTGTGTAAGGTTTTGTGTGCGTGTAAGTTTTTGTGTGCGTGTAAGTTTTTGTGTGTGTGTAAGTTTGTGTGTGTGTGTTAGTTTTTGTGTGTGTGTATTTTTTTGTTTTTTTGTAATTTTGTTTGTGTGTTTTATTTTTTGTGTTTTTTTTTGTTTTTGTGTGTGTAAGTTTTTGTGTGTGTGTAAGTTTTTGTGTGTGTGAGATTTTTTGTGTGTGTAAGTTTTTGTGTGTGTGCAATTTTTTCTTGTGTGTGTGTGTGTAAGTTTTTGTGTGTGTGTAATTTTTTTGTGTGTGTGTAAGTTTTTGTGTGTGTGTAAGTTTTTGTATGTGTGTAAGTTTTAGTGTGTGCGAAAGTTTTTGTGTGTGTAAGTTTTTTTGTGTTTGTAAGTTTTTGTGTGTGTGTAAGTTTTTGTTTGTGTAAGTTTTTGTGTGTGTGTGTTAGTTTTTGTACGGGTTTTAGTTTTTGTGTGTAAGTTTTTGCGTTTGTGTAAGTTTTTTTTGTGTGTGTTAGTTTTTTTGTGTGTGTATGTTTTTGTGTGTGTGTAAGTTTTTTTGTGTGTTTAAGTTTTTTTTGTGTGGGTGTAAGTTTTTTGTGTGTGTGTAAGTTTTTGTGTGTGTGTGTGTTTTTTTGTGTGTGTATGTTTTTGTGTGTGTTTAAGTTTTTGTGTGTGTGTAAGTTTGTGTCTGTTTGAGAGTTTTTGTGTGTGTGTAAGTTTTTGTATGCTTCTGAGTTTTTGTGTGTGTGTGTATGTTTTTGTGTTCTTGTTAGTTTTTTTGTCTGTAAGTTTTTTTGTGTGTGTAAGTTTTTGTGTTTTTGCAAGTTTTTGTGTGTGTGTGTAAGTTTTTGTGTGTGTAAGTTTTTATTTTTGTTTAAGTTTTTGTGTGTGTGTAAGTTTTTGTGTGTGTGTGTGTGTAAGTTTTTTGTGTGTGTTTGTGTGTAAGTTTTTTTTTGTGTGTGTAAGTTTTTGTGTGTGTTTAATTTTTTGTGTGTGTGTGTGTAAGTTTTTGTGTGATTGTGAGTTTTTTTGTGTGTTTAAGTTTGTTTGTGTGTTATTTTTTGTGTGTTTGTTAGTTTTTGTGTGTGTTTAAGTTTTTGTGTGTGTGTAATTTTTTTTGTGTGTGTAAGTTTTTTTGTGTGTTTGTAAGTCTTTGTGTGTGTGTAAGTTTTTGTGTGTGTTTTAGTTTTTGTGTGTGTGTGTAAGTTTTTTTGTGTGTGTAAGTTTTCGTGTTTGTGTAAGTTTTTGTGTGTGTATATGTTTGTGTGTGTGTGTGTTAGTTTTTGTGTGTGTGTAAGTTTTTGTGTGTGTGTAAGTTTTTGTGTGTGTTTGTAATTTTGTTTGTGTGTATAAGTTTTTGTGTATTGTGTAAGTTGTTGTGTGTGTGTAAACTTTTTTTGTGAGTGTAAGTTTTTGTGTGTTTGTAATTTTTTTTTTGTGTGTAAGTTTTTGTATCTGCGTTAGTTCTTGTGTGTGTAAGTTTTTTTGTTGTTTTATGCGATTGTTGTTTTTTTTTTTGGGGTTGTGTCTTAAGTTTTTTTTTTGGTGTATTTTTTTTTGTGTGTGTTTTATTTTTTGTATGTGTGTAATGTTGTTTGTGTGTGTGAGTTTTTGTGTATGTTTAAGTTTTTGTGTGTGTGTATGAGTTATTGTTTTTTTATGTTATTGTTGGTGTTTAAGTTTTTGTGTGTGTTTTATTTTTTGTATGTGTGTAAGTTTTTGTGTGTGTAAGTTTTTTTGTGTGTGTAAGTTTTTGTGTGTGTGTGTAAGTTTTTATGTGTGTGTAAGTTTTTGTGTGTGTGTAAGTTTTTTGTGTGTGTAAGTTTTTTTTTGTGTGTAAGTTTTTGTGTGTGTGTGTGTGTAAGTTTTTTGTGTGTGTGTGTGTAAGTTTTTTGTGTGTGTGTGTGTAAGCCTTTTGTGTGTGTGTGTTTTTTTTTTGTGTTTGTAAGTTTTGTGTGTGTGTGAGTTTTTGTCTTTTTGTTAGTTTTTGTGTGTTTGTAAGTTTTTGTGTGTGTGTAAGTTTTTGTGTGTGTGTAAGTTTTTGTGTGTGTGTAAGTTTTTGTGTGTGTGTATGTAAGATAATTTGCGCAAGTTTTTGTGTGTGTTTGTAAGTTTTTGTGTGTGTGTAAGTTTTTGTGTGTGTGTAAGTTTTTTTTTTGTTTTAAATTTTTTTTGTGTGTGTAAGTTTTTGTGTGTTTGTAAGTTTTTGTGTGTGTGTAAGTTTTTTTGTGTGTGTATTTTTTTGTGTGTGTGTAAGTTTTTGTGTGTGTGTAAGTTTTTGTGTGTGTGTGTTAGTTTTTTGTGTGTGTAAGTTTTTGTGTGTAAGTTTTTTTGTGTGTGTGTAAGTTTTTTTTGTATGTGTGAGTTTTTGTGTGTGTGTGTGTAAGTTTTTTTGTGTGTGCAAGTTTTTGTGTTTTTTTAATTTTTTGTTTGTGTAAGTTTTTTTTTTTTGTAATTTTTTTTTTTTGTGTAATTTTTTGTTTGTGTGTGTGTGTTTGTGAGTTTTTTGTGTTTGTAAGTTTTTTTGTTTGTATAAGATTTTTTTTGTGTTTTATTTTTTTTTTATGTGTGTAAGTTTTTTTGTCTGCTTAATTTTTTTTGTGTGTGTAAGTTTTTGTGTTTGTTTAAATTTTTTGTGTGTTTGTAAGTTTTTTTGTGTGTGTTAGTTTTTGTGTGTGTGTAAGTTTTTGTGTGTGTAATTTTTTTTTGTGTGTGTGTGTTTAAGTTTTTGTGTGTGTGTAAGTTTTTGTGTGTGTTTGTGTAAGTTTTTGTGTGTGTGTATGTTTTTGTGTGTGTGTGTAAGTTTGTGTGTGTGTGTGTAAGTTTTTGTGTGTGTGTTATTTTTTGTCTGTGTTTAAGTTTTTTGATGTGTCTAAGTTTTTGTGTGTGTTTGTAAGTTTTTGTGTGTGTGTAAGCTTTTGTGTGCGTGTAAGTTTTTGTGTGTGTGTGTAAGTTTTTTTGTGTGTGTAAGTTTTTGTGTGTGTGTCAGTTTGTGTGTTTTTGTAAGTTTTTGTGTGTGTATAAGTTTGTGTGTGTGTGTGTAAGTTTTTGTGTGTGTGTAAGCTTTTTTGTGTGTGTAAGTTTGTTTGTGTGTTTTTAAGTGTTTGTGTGTGTATAAGTTTTTGTGTGTGTTTAATTTTTTGTGTGTGTAATTTTTTTTGTGTGTGTAAGTTTTTGTGTTTTTGTAAGTTTTTGTGTGTTTTTAAGTTTTTTTGTTTGTGTAAGTTTTTATGTGTTTTTGTTAGTTTTTGTGTGTTTTTAAGTTTTTGTGTGTGTAAGTTTTTGTGTGTGTTTGTTTTTATTTTTTTGTGTGCAATTTTTTTTGTTTTTGTATGTAAGTTTTTGTTTTTTTGTTAGTTTTTTGTTTTTGTTTTAGTTTTTGTTTTTTTATTAGTTTTTTTGTTTGTTTTATTTTTTTTTTGTGTGTAAGTTTTTGTTTTTGTGTAAGTTTTTGTGTGTGTAATTTTTTTTTGTGTGTGTAAGTTTTTGTGTCTGTGTAAGTTTTTGTGTGTGTGTGTAAGTTTGTTTGTGTGTAAGTTTTTTTTTGTTTGTGTAAGTTTTTGTGTGTGTGTAATTTTTTTTTTGTGTGTAATTTTTTTTGTATGTCTAAATTTTTTTGTGTGTGTAAGTTTTTTTGTTTGTGTGTATGTTTTTGTGTGTTTGTGTTTTTGTTAGTTTTTTTTGTGTGTGTGTAAGTTTTTTTTTGTGTTTGCGTAAGTTTTGTGTGTGTGTAAGTTTTTGTGTGTGTTTAAGTTTTTGAGTGTTTGTAAGTTTGTGTGTGTGTTTAAGTTTTTGTGTGTGTGTAAGTTTTTTTGTGTGTGTAAGTTTGTGTGTGTGTGTAAGTTTTTTTATGTGTGTATGTTTGTGTTTGTTTATAAGTTTTGTGTGTGTTTAATTTTTTTTTTTTGTGTAAGTTTTTGTGTGTGTGTAAGTTATTTTTTTGTTTGTTTAATGTTTTGCGTGTGTTTAAGTTTTTTTGATTGTGTCATTTTATGTTTGTGTTTCTGTTATTGTATTTGTTTAATTTTTTGTGTGTTTGTGTTTTTGTTTGTGTGTGTATAAGTTTTTGTTTGTTTGTAAGTTTTTGTGTGTGTGTGTAATTTTTTTTGTGTGTCTAAGTTTTTGTGTGTGTTTAAGTTTTTTTGTGTGTGTTATTTTTTGTGTGTTTGTAAATTTTTTTTTGATTTTTATTTTTTGTGTGTTTGTAATTTTGTGTGTGTTTGTAATTTTTTTTCTTTGTGTGATTTCTTTTGTGTTCGTTTAAGTTTTTTTGTTTGTTTAAGTTTTTTTGTGTGTCATTTTTTTTGTTTGTGTGTAATTTTTTTTTTTGTTTTTAAGTTTTTTTGTTTGTGTTATTTTTTGTGTGTGTGTGTAAGTTTTTGTGTGTGTGTAAGTTTTTGTATGTGTGTAAGTTTTTTTGTGTTTTAGTTTTTTTGTGTGTGTTTGTTTTTTTTTTTGTGTAATTTTTTTTTTTGTTTTTATGTTTTTTTTTTTTTTTAATTTTTTTTTTGTTTGTTATTCTTTGTGTGTGTGTTAGTTTTTGTGTGTGTGTGTACGTTTTTGTGTGTTTGTAAGTTTTTGTGTGTGTGTGTAAGTTTTTGTGTGTGTGTGTTTGTGTGTTTTATTCTTTTATAACCCATTCTTCATAGTTGGCCTTAAAAAAAGAAGAAAAAATAGTTTGTTTTTCATGAAAAAAAATTTTGAAAGAGAACAATCTGTTCTCATCAATAGTATGCACTAGAATATGTTTAAAAACTTAAATCAAAAGTTTCATTCTATTACTCTGTTATATGATTTAGATGTAAAAAAGTTGAAAAAAAAGTTGAAAAAAAAGTTAAAAAAAAAAATTGGTCACTACAAACATTATTTTTCTAATAGTAAAAAAAATGTTGGGGGGGGGGGTTGGAGGGAGGGTGGAGGGATAGGGTTGAGGGATAGGGGTAGGACTTGGGGCCCAAGTATCAGAAGAAATTGTTTGTCTATTATGTATCTCAAATCATCGTGGTATGCATATTCTCATGATGATGTCATAAAACTGCCCTGAAACATGTCACTTAACACCTGTTAAAAATACAGTTGATAAATTGAATGTGCTTGAACTTGTTACAATTCAATGGAATGGACATGCTACGATATTGTGACGCTCAACATCAGCTGGGCAAAGTCCCAGGTACAATTCATTGCATGTATTTCTAAAATATAATATGTTCAATGGCTTGTTGGTTCAGTCAATTTACGTGTCGTTCATTTACCTTAGGAGATCACGGGTCTCACGTTCGATTCCTACATCAAACACAAATTTCATATAAATCAATGGGAAGATACTTAGAATGTAAAAAATCGTATCATTGGAAAAGAAAAATATCATCATTAGAGTACAATAAAATGTCATCAATAAAAAAAACTATTAAAAAAAAATTAAAAAAATTAATGATGTAAATTAATGTAATTATGTAAATTAATTAATAATAAATTAATTTATGTAAATTAGTTCAAGGTTAAACATAAGTCAACCACGCCTAACAAATTAAATTACAAAAAGAATTTCACACTTTCATACAAAGGAAACGTCACGCACTTTGAACTGAGCCCGAATTTTCACGGTAGTTAAATTCCGGTCATTACACTGTCTGCCTGTATTGGCGGGAGTACTGTCCGCTTGAAACTGTTATAGCTATATGGGAGAACACTCTGCTACTTATCATTATAGCTATATGGGGGGACTGTCCGCTACCTTATATTATACCTATATGGGGGGAGTGTGCGCTACTTACCATTATAGCTATATGGGGGGACTATGCCCTTCCTTTAATTGTACACAGTAATTTCCTATTACCCCGCTACCTTTCATTGTACACAGTAATTTCCTACCTGTCTCGTACCTTTAATTATAGACAGTAATTTCCTATTACCCCGCTCTCTTAGATTGTACACAGTAATTTCCTACCTGTCTCGTACCTTTAATTATACACAGTAATTTCCTATTAACCCGCTCTCTTAGGTTGTACACAGTAATTTCCTACCTGTCTTGTACCTTTAATTGTACACAGTAATTTCCTACCTGTCTCGTACCTTTCATTGTATCAATACTACTTTTTAAAGCCAAATATACGGTCATGAACAAAGTAAAATAACGTAAATGAAAGGCACAGATAACAAACTTTGATCAGCGATCATCATAAAACACTGAAATGAAACACTACATTAACTTAATACTTGGAAACACGGTCATTGAAAAAAAACACTTAACACTTGGAAAAAACACTTAATAAAACATTTCATTTGCTTTATACTGCGATTTTTCTTTTTTTTAGTTAACAAATTTCCAAATACCTCATTATTCTTCTGTAATTTAGTGGCCATATACCTAGAAAGAATTGTTTTCTGACTTCAAACTGTCCAAATACTTTACCCCTCCCCCGTTGTATGCAAAAATATAGCCCAAATTATATATTTCCCGTATATTCTGTCACTTGTCTTTGTTTTTTCTCGCGCTAAGCTAAAAAAAACTAACGAAGAAACCGGTTTGTTCTCGAGTTTTGCACAGCGTAAACTTGAGTGAGTGGCGCATTATACACAAATACCAAAAATCCTTCCCCCTATGGAATTTAAAAATAAAACTCAAATAAAATTTTTAAATTTGGAAAGCCTTATTTTCCACGGGAGGGGGGTATTTTCTACGGGGGAGTATTCTCCACGGGGGAGTATTTTCCGCGTAGCGCCATTTTCAGGGAGGCATTTTCCACGAGGGGGGAGAGAATTTTTCTGCAGGGGGGGGGGGGTAATCGCAGGGGGGAGGTAAACGCCGGCTACCATTATAGAGGTGGTTTGGGTTAATTAGGTTGGGTCAGGTTAGGTTGGGTTAGGTCAGGTTATGTATTTAACATATTGTGTTCTGCGCGACCTGGTTTCCACAATACTTTGCCGTAGTTTCCATTATTTTGTTTCGAAAATATTATATTATCATCACATTTTGGCATATTTCATCAGGATTAACCTGACTTTAATTTTTGGTGCGTTCTGTTTAACAGACAAGTACCAACCGCTCTATTTTCGTGGTTCCTCTCCTTTCTTCTTCTTGCATTTGTCGTCTTATTACATCTTTCTATCTTTCAATCTTTCTATCTTGGCTCCGAAATGCTGAACATATTCGTTGATGAAAACAGCCGATTTTAAGAGCACTTTAATCTATAAAAAAAATTGTTCGAAAAGAAAATGGAACGTAACGAAGAGCATAAAATGTAAGTTCTCCTTTAGACACATTATATCAAGAGTAAATGAATATGTGTACTTTTTAAAAATAAATAATAGTCTAGTTTATTATTTTCTGTCTATTTTTATTGTATATTAATTTTTTTTTAGATTTGTCAGAATGTGAATTGGCGCAAGTACCAGATGCTGTTTTTCACTTAATGCGTCAAACGAACTTATCCAAATGTGACCTGTCTTTCAACTCCATGACGAAAATTCCTGCCAAATTGGCAACCAATTTTGTGGCTCTCACAGGTATTTTTTTTACAATCCTTTTGTAAAAAAAAGTCGGGGGGAGGGGTCTGCTCCAAGTATGTACACTAAGTTTTGTTCGACGGCACGGTAGGTAAACTTAAAATAAACCTGGAAAAAAGGTGGATTATGTGGGAAATCTGTGTTACCCAAAGTGCAGTTTTGTAGTCCATGTCTCAGGGTACTATCTGAAGTAGTTTTCAAAATTTTTCATTTCTTGGAGCCCTGATTATGCTTTCGAGTGGAAAACTTCTCTCGAGTGAGCAAGTAGACAATCACCATTCTTGAATTGATGGAGCAATGGAATAGGGCCAAGGAAACAGATCGGGTAGATTTTCTGAAACATCCACAACTTCTTTGTCCCATTCCACATGAACGTGCCCAGTTTGGTTTTTTTTTTTATTAATTTTCTATTACGGTCCGGGTGGTAGGCTTCCGAGTTTTCAAAGCTGTTCCTCGAATTATGAAACATTAGAGCCAGTTACCGCATGGACCGCGGAGATCAGAAGTCTAAAAATTTTTTGAGAAAAGTCTCCTTGACTGTAGGTACCTGACCACACAATTTCAAGCGAATCTCAACGCTTCGGATGCTTAGTGACGTCCCCGGCAAAATATCGTGCAAGTGAACAACATCATGCGGTGAATCCCAAGCAAATAAATAAAAAAAAACTTGCGAATCTCAACTTTTGTCTTCAATCCTATAGCCCATCCCCAGATAGCTCGACAGCTATGCTGACTCGCGCCTTGGCTCCAATTTTTTCCTTGGATGTCTGTTTGTGTCCAAATAATTGAATAGCCTTACAACTGTTTGGTATGGTTGGAGTTATAAAGTGCGCTTGTGAACCCTCCAATCCTTCCCCCATATACATCAACTTTTGAGAAAAGCGAGAGGTTTGTTGGAGCGTGTTTTAATGGAAATTTTTTAAGGATTTTCGGTCTTTGTGATTAGAAGACCCTAATTATAAACGGGTTTTTGGGGACGGGCTTCTGGCCCGTCCATTTGAAAAATACCGCCAAACTTCTGTTTCTAAAAACAATACTTATGATTTTGAATGCATAATTCTGGTCAATCTTGAAATTTCCCAACCCTCTTCAGAGATTGCTTATTTTGGAAATTCGTTTTTATTTCATGTCAAAGCATAGTTTTGGCTCCGAGACCCAGAAGATAGTTCAACAAATTAATATTTAATACCTAGAAGTAGTATGTGGCTCCGGGACTAGATTGTTGCTAGAACGGATCTGCAACATTAGCTGCATCACTTCGGGCAATAGCTCTTTCAAGTTGAAAACTGTTTGTACATGTGATAATTGGGAAAGTTGTAAAAATTTATTTATCGTTTTGCAGTCGTGCTAGGCCTAGCTGATATTTGGTTACTTCTGGATCTTGTTTATACGTGAGTCTCGTCATTGCCTAATTAAGCTGGTGTTCAACTCTTCAGTTGAGGTATTACAAATTTACGCGTTGTGAAACGTACTCTCTAACCTAGTCATACCTGATCCAGGTTTTATAATTATAACAAATTGACAGAATTTAAGGAATTACTGCCTTCCACTTGCAAGTCAGAGTGAAAGATGGCAGTTACTTTTGTTGCAATGTATTTGTACGTCATCTACTTATCGTTAAGGACTCAAGTTGAGATGGGTAAGATGACTCTGGAATCGTCTGCACTCTAGATTTGTACAAAATATCTACGCTGGGAGAGTGGACGGAAAGATAAACCCGAACGATCAGTATATTGTATTTTTTGCCCCACTCTCGGTGCTTCATATGAACATGGGGATTGACCCCCCCCCCCAAGCGTGATTTTGGCAGTCATGATTGGCTTGTCACTCCCGTTTCGGCAGCATATCCCACAAAATACCTTGCCAAGTGGTCGGACACTGGAAAGGACGGCCAGGAACTGGAAGATGACAAAAATGTGCAGTAATGTGCCCGTATTTATGTACTACTCTCAGTGTCACCACGGGAGGGTTGTCACCACAACCAAATAACCCGCTGTATATAGACAGCAGACTATCGTGGAATATTTTCATTCTTAGTTACACGACCAATGTTTTGGAAGAATAACATAAAATAATAGGATTCCTTTTTTTCATTATTTTTTCGTTACCTACTAGGGCTTTTTCACCATAATAAACCCCTGGTTGGTTGACATGTTGTTATACCCTTGCCTTTTCCCCTTGAGAAATAGAGCATTTTATGTTGTGTAAGCAACCTGTTAACGATATGAAATAAAATAAAAAAGAATTTGAGTGGCGAATTTTAGTTGAAAAATGAAATTTCAGGCATTATATTAATTCTTCATTAGCGGTATTACTATTATACAACCGTGTCGATGTGCCTTCTTGTGTTTCTCTATTATTTTGAGCTACTAAGAGGATTAAGATATTTATAAAACTTTTTAAAAACTAATCTTAAAGATTTGGCATAGATCTATAACCAAACTAGACTCTAAATTGTCTAGTTGCCTCATCCTCTTGTTCGGTGCTCGCGTAGTTTTGGCGGTAAAGTCCTAAATCGCAGCATTCAATAATGGGTAACTAAGTCCACCCTTATAACGCTAGTGAACTTAATCAGAATTGTAGAATTGTAGATACTGCAATGAACAGTTTTGCCATGCGCTTAATTTATATTAATCCCTGTGAAATACGCAGTTATGAAGCATATCATTGTTGTTGTTTTTTTTTTGTCTCGACCCAGAATATGATCGGTGTGAGTGGAGTAGGGCCTCCATTGGCCTTTTAAAAGTTTTACTTTATCACATTGACTCTTTTTTTTCAAATGCGCTATATCTTCTTTTCCCAGTCGCATAAACAGTTCAAAAATTGAGCATTTGCTATCAAAGCCATTTTTTCTATCTTAAATACCTAAAACAGAATTTATTGCAAAAAGGAATGGCCCTCGATCATGGTAAAAAACAAAAACAACAAAAGCGATTTTTTTTTAGTTTTCCGACGTTTGTCGAGTCCATGTCTTGTAACTTACCTTCGACTGAAATTACCGCAGTCAAGTCACTTTGCGGTTGGAAATTCTATATTTTCTGTTTTTATTTCAGACTTAAATGTATCACACAATCGGATGACAAAGCTACCAGATCAAATTGCTCAGCTGACCAATCTATTACGATTGGATATTTCGCATAATTCATTCTCGAACTTCCCCTATGTAGTTTTTGGGCTCACCAAAATTGTCCAGGTGAATGCAGAAAAGAACCAAATTTCAGGTAAGGAAGATGCGTTGCTTCTTTTGCAAAAAAAGAAAAAAAAAGAAAAAAATGGGAGACATTTTGTCTAATTTGTTTGGTCATTATACCAAGTAAAACACAAATTCTTTTTTGGAAAAAAGGTTAATTCCAATGCATCTAGTGACTTCAAAGCATTGGAATGATACAATGGCCTGCCATTTTGCCAACGTATATTTCAGGCCTCCAATCGGGGGGGGGGGGAAAGGGAAATGTGTGAAAGTTTTAGCCTAATCAAGTGATATGTCTTAACATTTCAAAAATCAGTGATATTCAAAGAAAATAGTTATAGTAAGCAGTTCTTAATGTTCAGCTAAAATAGGAAATTGTGTCTGGAAATCTGGGCAAAAAACACTAAGCCACTATTTGTTCTCGAGTTGTCAGCAGAAATATGTCAAGAGGTATAAAAAAAGGCTTGTTACTTAAAAGTTTTTTTTTAATGCTGCAATGTTTTGTCAAATTATTTATATTTTGGGTCTTCTTTCAGGGTAGCGGGGGAGGAGGTATGAAACTTCTGGTCTAATCAAGTGATGAGTGTTTTCGCATCCCAAATTAAAAGAAAAAAGAATATCATTGCAGAATAAACAAGATCCCAGGGGAAAACAAGATATCACAATCAGTGCTATAGCATTAACTTCGGGAAGAGCGATGTGTGCTCCTTGTATTATTGTTTGTTTTTCCAGTGGCTCCTCATATAAAATAAAATTGTCGTAAAAGTTTGGAGAGGGTTTATTTGATTTTAAATTGGAAGATTCTTGTGCCTTTTTAAGGCCAAAGCCGATAGAAGGGCAACTTAAGACACTTCATGAGTCCTCTTGATGCCCCTGCTCCGCCCCTGTGGTATCAAATTAATATTTTGAGAAACCAATTTTAATCAAAAGGGTTAAAAAATTCAAGAGATTTTAAAGAATAATGTAAATGATTCAGCCCCAGGGCCCCGCCATATGCAACTAGTCTATCAAAATCCACAGGATTGCAGTATGACTGTCTTAAATCAAAACCGACTAAGTACGTTTTCCATTAGATTTGAATTTCATCGAATTTCTGCCAAAATTGTTGTCGGAAAATTGAAAGTTTCAGTGCCCCCTTAGGGTCTACACCTTTACATCTTCAACTTGCCATTTCCCCCAGGCACCCTGCTGCCTCATATGGCACTGGATCAAAATGTCAAGGCCAAAAACATAAAATTTGCCCCTAGCGTGACACAAGACCATCCTAGAGGTGAAGGTCCCAAAATTTACCCAATAGCCCAAATGAAACAGAGGCTTCAGAACATATTTTAAGCTTAAATGAACTTTTCTCACTTAAGTTTCAACTTTCCTCATTTCAATCAATCAATCAATCATTTTATTAATACTAAACTCTATTACAAACATAAAGAAAAATTATTCTGAGCCCCTTGATTACTACTATGAGGCTATAGAAGTCTAAAGTCACCGTACTCCTTACCTCTACTTCTTCATGGAGACTACTACTAACTATCGTGTTTTTACTATTTGTAAACACTAACTCTTGTAATTAATAAGACTTACTAGCCAACTTTTCTACTTTTATCATGGTTGCAGCAATAGCTGCAACCCATTAAAGAACGGGCCACGGCCCATAGTAGCCCAGGATTAAAAAATGCGTTTAAAAAAACAGGTAATGAGAAAAACTGATTCACAAACGGCAACTATTATCTTTATTAGTCTTAATAGTAAAGGTTTGTTGCGAAAACAGATTCACGAGAATTTCGAAAAATAGCCTGAAAACCCTTGAAATGTCAGATCTAAACAAAAAGTCACCGTTGGAATTGTCATTGGTGGCGACCCTATAAAGAAAACTTACAGCCTCCTGGCTTGAACATCAAGGAAAATCACTTTTTTGCATTGGTAGTACCTATGTTCTCTTTTTTTTTGTCATTATATACGAAGGCTATGTCAGTTAAAAAATGAACACAAATTAAATGTGAAATAAAATTATATAAAATTTTTTCTCATGAAAGGTAGAACAGAAATTAGCTTATATAAGGTATAAAACCTAAAACGACCAAAGAAATGAAACCTGAAGCAAATCTAAATTGCAGTGAAGAGTGAAGCTAAGCATAATTAAAACATGAATTACCCAAAATAAGGGTGTTTTTGCCGCCCCCTCATATCCTCCAGAAGGCTAGATCGTCATTTGGTGCGCTTTGCAAAAAAACTAAATATATGTCTTATACAGCGCTTTTTTTACATTATAACATTAAAACTAAAAACTGTTCCAGAAATTCTTTTTCTCGATATTATTGTATGTATTAGAAACAACTAACATTTATTCGTCTAATGTATAATAAGTTCATGTCCCTGATCTCTTCGTTTTGTATACATTCCAGTTAATTGTATAGAACATCGGATGGCCAGAAATATTTTTTCGTCACTGTTTTCGTCCTTTTAAATCTTTTCTTTTTTTAGGAAGAAACAATGGCTAAGTAAAACATCCACTTAAAGGAGTATTTAGTTTTCAGTAAAGAATTAATGACACTATCTTTTGGGGGTAAGAGGGGTTTGTGGGTGTTCAATACCGTATTTATTTGTTTTCATTTATTTTTGTTTAAGGCGTTGTTCAAAGTACAACGACTCTGTAATGAAAAACCAGAAAACTCAGAAATCCTGGAAATTCGTTCGATTTAAAGACGTAATTTTGGCAGGCCATGGACAAGGCTAGTCGCACAAAAAGATTGTTTCACTGCCAAGCAATTTTTATTTACTCGAATCATAACAGTTGTTTCTTTGACGCTCGTGTTCGCTTAGCAAATGAAATGATTTGGCATTGAATACTGACTTTTGGACGTTATCTATATAAATTTAGCATGAACGAAGTCACACGTGACCTGTCTTTGTTCTAGAGACGTGTGAACTCTGAAGTTTGCTTGTGGAGAAACTTGCGGCGTTCAAAATCGCTCAATTTATATTAAAGAAAAATGTGCGCATCTCTTTAGGGATTAGGTTTGCAAAATGTGTACACAAAATTTGGATTTTGTTTTCACTTACCTTTTATCTCATCGAAAGGGGGATTTCTATGTAACTTCCGGGAACTGCCTCTTGACTATCCTAGTTGATAACCAGAATATGTTCAAAACGATTATATCCATGACAAAACGGATTCGTTAAAAATGCCATTTCCGATTTCCTGGTCTAATTTAAAGCCATAGCAAGAAGTTCAATTGACCATCTCTCGGTCAACCACCCTCACTCAGATTAATTCCTGCCCCCCCCCCCTCCTATTGTCATCACCGTCATCACTGGTTACCAAACTGTTATTACTAGCTTATGTCACAAAAGACATAATTCATATAGAAGACTGTAATTGTTGAAATACTTTCAAAGTTGTACAATCGCAGATTATGCTAAGAGTTTGGATGAGGGGGGGGGGGGGGGGGGTATCTGTGAGTTAATCACTAGCTTATCCTTGAAAATTACAAAGTTAATCTGGAAGCACAAATGCTAATTGTATTTATTATTCATTTTTGCCTTACATTGAGCTGAAAATGATGTTTTCAGGATGTTTTCTTTTCAAATGTACGCGTTTTTGGAGCTTTAAAGGAGATAATCAACTATTACGGAACATCTCTATAATCTCTTTATTTTATATCCTAAGATAGTAAGAATGAACCATTAATCAAAAAGACGGATTTTTTCGAAAAATTGTTTTTCGATTTTGTATTTCGAAAGCACAATTTTCACAATATCAGAAAAAGGCAGAGTGGCTTGCGCCAAATTAGACTCAGGGTCTGACTTGAAGTCTATCTACTTTCTAACTGTAAATTAATTAAAGTTTCTCAAAATATTAGATTCATGCTATCTGGTAACCTGTGCCGTATCATTTCATATATACAGTATATAAAAGACACTTGCCTTAGGAGCATCGAGGGATAGAATGTTCAACCAAATGTTGCTTTTGTTTACCTCTAAAAGGGTCTAAAATTGATTAATCACATACAGTATATTGATCATTAAAATTAAACTACTTCGAATTATGCAGTTCATAAGAAAATTACTCATTCGCTTCTGCTACAATAGATTGCAACTACTAAAATAACCAAATATCTATTCTAACTTTCTTCCTATTTACTTTCCTTAGCCACAAGTATTCATTTTTTGGGAACTACTGTTTTTTTTTTTGACGACACGACAGTTAAATCTGTATACAATGGTAACGAAATAAAAATAAACCTTTCTGCTTACTTTCAACGAAATTCTAATTGCTAAGCTTTTAGCGTTCTTTAATATGTATAATAAGGGTGAAATCGCATATTCATTCCACCTTAGAACCACATACTTTACTATCCTAAAAGATCTAAGAGACGGCATTTGCCTAAGCATCCGCTTTAACTGATTTTTACTATCATGCTTAACATTGCCTTCTTCCTTAAGCCTCTTCAAAAGTCTCAGTATATTGGACACACTCAGTGCAAAAAAACCAAAAAGTTTTCGTGTTCTTTGTTGTGAAACTGCAGTTTTTGTTTATTGACTCAAATTGTTGACGTTTTTTACGTAAATTATTTGAAAAAAACTACGTTTTCTAAAGAGTTAAAGAGGCTGAGTTACAAGGTCGAACCTTAAAACGTACAGGGATTAGGAGGCTCCTAATCCCTGTACGTTTTAAGGGTCGACCTTGTAACTCAGCCTCTTTAACTCTTTAGAAAACGTAATTTTTTTCAAATAATTTAAAAAAGAAACTGAGTTTCTTTTTTAAAGTTTAAATTCAGTATATAAAAAATATGCTCTGACGGTGAATCGAACCTGGGTTTTCCGCCTGACAGTCTGGAGTATCAACCGCTGGAATAAAGAGACACAATTGTAATTGTTTTTTAGTAAATGGAATCTATTTTCGACGCAAGCAATTTCCCGAAAAACTTTATGTTTGATTTTTGGAAAACATAAACGCAATAAACAAATTGAACTGCAATTGCGAAGAGAAATTCCCATGTCCAAAAAAAGCTTTGTATCAAAATTCCTGCTCGATCAAACCCCGGGAACGGGAGGTGCGGGTGAAACTAATGAGCAGGTGATAATATAGGATATCAAGGTTGTTCGTCAATGTAAATTCGGGGGATAATTTTTTCGGTCTGAAAATATCAAAAGGCCCTAACAGGTCAAATTCTGCTTCGAATGAGTCCTCATTCACCCTGATCAGTTGCCAACTGTGGCCTGTAGGCGTGGATAAGGAAAAAAAGAAATGATGAATTTTAAGTGGCTATATTTGTTTTTTTGAAAACAGGGAAGGAGTGATCGGATTGAGCTGAAATTTCGAGAATTAGCTCCCGGGCCCTAGGAAATCTTAACCTCTAAATTTCAGCCCAATCGGACAACGTTAAAGGGGGCTGTGGTGAGAGGGTCGAAATTTCCGGCCCAGTTTACCCCATGAAGATAAAGTCGGAGGAGGATGAAATTTTGCAAGTTTCTTAGTTTGAGCTTGGGCTACAAAATGCGATTACCGCCGTCTCTCTGCGACCTCTAGGACCGGAAATCGCTTAACATTGTGGTGGGTCGCCTCTTTATAGAGGCACAAGTGTGCCTCCTTGATAAAAGAAGAATTTGGATCGTCTATAGCTACTGAGACCCAATTTTGATTAAAATCTTGGTTTGTAATTTTTTTTTTTCGTGGGTTTGGTGTTTTTACGCATAAGATCTTCAAATTACCACTCAGCCATTTTTCGCATTAATAATAACGTAATCAACAACGTCTCATGACGCCATTATCATTAACGACGTAATGGTATGAATTTTTCATTTGCGTTTCGCATAAAGTAGTTGATTCACAAGTTCATTAAATTTTATCGTTTGAAAATTCCCAAAATATATAATATATACACTCATCTATAATGAAGAAAATTCAATAGACGCCGATTCCGGAGCTTAAGCAATGTCTTATGCTGAAGAAAGTGTTGAGTGTGACGACTAATGGAAGCGATTCCTTCTCTGAAAACCAAAATGGCATTAGCATCGCTCACGTGCCATTCATTACAAAATTTGGTTCACTCTAAATTCAACAAATTTCTGGCTAAGTGGCAGGATGTGTGTTTTCAAAGTGCTAAAAGTTCTCCCCGGTAGGAACATAGATGGCGTTCCAACCGGAATGCAGTGTTATATGCCGTTTTAATTTTGAGAGTTTTGAGGAATCACTTTCGGCAAATGTCATGAATGCGAGTTCAAAAATACAAAAAATTGTTGTACTTAATTTTTTTCATCAGCATCATCACACAAGGTTACTTAAAAAGAACAGAGACAGAAAAAACTTGCAAAATGTTATTTTGAAAACCTTAGTACCGTCTGGTTTAATCGTAGAAATGATATTAAGCTTCAAAGCTTTAATCCTTTCATTTAATATTACCAAAGAAAATAAAACAAATGACACAGAAACAATTAAAACGTCATTCCCAAAATATTTGACTGAAGACAAGATTCTCGCTTTAGGTTATTGATTAAAATAACATTAGCAATTTGAAATTGCAAGTCTTTTTTCCAAAGACATTAGTCTCGGACATCATTTGTGGAAGTTTGAAGGAGAAATCTCCCTCCACAAGATTCTAAAATTAATATAACCTGTGTTTAAAGAACGTATTTATCCCTAACTGGGGTAAAAATAAGGTTTTCTTCGGCCCCCCTCCTCAGAGTATTGTCTCGCTCTTTATTTTATCACAGAAAAATTGATATTAAACCTGTGCCAGACATTTGTCTCAGCAATAACTAGCCGTAATTTTTAGATTAATTTGTGAAAGCTTCAGGGTCATTCCTTTTTTCTATTTCTTATTACTTTGTTAAAATGACTACGTGTAAGACTTGAATTTGTCTAGCCAATTTTCCTATCTCACTTGATTATCTTTCTTAGTAGGAAAGGTTCATAGACTTTGGATATATTTTACTACCGATTGCCAGGATTTCTGCTTGATTTTCGCCACTACCTTTGCAATTGTTTTATCTATTTATCTCACTCATTTTTTTTTTTTTTTACAGATGTGGAAGTTGAAAGGCTCTCAGGTATTGAAAGTTTGCAAAAAGTAAACCTAACCGAGAATCCATTGACACGACAATGTCGGAAGAATATCTTAGACAAACCAGCGGTAGGAGTTTCAACTTCTTCTTTTCTGGACGGGGGGGGGGGTGTTTGTCTAACAAGAGATATTAGGTAAACATTTGTTATAAGATGATGTCTGACAGTATCTTCCAGATCCTCTGCATTTTTATCCGTATTTAAAAACTCATTAATTTAATTTTTAATGCCATCTCTACTTCCCTCATCTTTTCTTTAGCCTCGTAACATTTATCAGACAGAAATTCCCTATACAGGATCTTCCTCTCCTGCCAAGCTTAAAGCCTTTCCGATAATATTTCTAGCTGTTTTTTTTAACTTACCTTCCTAAGCCATCTTTTGCATTTCCGCTAGCTATTTTCCAAATTTGGTTCATCCATCTTCTACATTATCAAATTCTGTAAATGTTTAGTCTCATCTTCAGCTACTTTTGGAAAATTCCTCTCGTATTCTTATTTTGGAGTATCAAAATCATAACTACCTGGAAGGTAGATATGCCTTGGATACCTATGCGGTGACGAACCACGGCCCATAGTAAGAAAAAATATGAAAACGCTGTTGAAAAGAAACTGGCGCGTGAGAAAAACTGCCATTTGTAGCTGATTCAAGAATGGTAACTATCATCTCGAATAGTCTTAATAGTAGGGGGCTGGCGTTTTCCTCCCGGATATCCCCCTGTGGAAAACTCCCCCGCAAAGTTTCCTTCTACCCATGACAAATTTTCCCACACGCAAAATTGAGCAGCCATAGAGAAAGTACAAAACAGGTACCTCAAAATTTCGATCAGGTGTCCAAAGGGGTACCAAAAGGACTAGAAATCAAAAACAGTCCTAGGGCAGGGGCTGGTTGGTCTCCAATCACTTTCGACTTAAAAAAAAAGGACTAGAACTTCCAATTTCCAATCGAATGAGCAGCCTCCAAAGTTTGTATTACTAAGAGGGTGAGGTTAGGGATGAGGAAGGGGCAGTTTCCTCCTATACTCAATAAATTCTACTCATTTTGGGGCGTAATGTTACTATTTAATTTCATGATAACAGCCTAGACCAGAAATATTCCCGGAAATCAGAGAGGATTATAAATCAATTTTTACATTCACTCTTCCCTTCCTTAGAACTAACTGTATTTGTCTGAAGGCTCAGTGAGAGTTAGGATGTTTGGAATTAAAATGCACCCTTTGAGGCATATGCCTTCTCCCCTCTCTGCAAAACAATCAGAAAACCTAAATGTAGAGGTTTAGAGCTCTCATCTACAAATATTTGGAATTGTGTATTTTTTGCCAAAAGAGATCATGGATGTGTGTTGTTTGCTTTTTTTTTTTTTTTTTTTTTTTTTTTTTTTTTTTCCAGGGATGATCGTATCGAACCAAGAGTCCGAGGATTTCCTCGCATTTCAAGGTGAATTCCTCGAGCTAACCTTTTTTATAAGGGTATTCCCCATGAACATTAGTAGGGGACAATGCCCCTAAGGAACAAGAATACACTAAATGGTGTATATAAACAGGAAAATGAAAAATATTACCATTTGAATCTGAATAAAAACGAAGCTCCTAGTAGCACTTGCTACACCCTGTCCTCACAGTTAAGGGTTTTTCTGGTGTTGCTTACGATACCCCCTCCATTTCTCCATCTTTGTGCCTGTAAATATCTGAATGCAAGCTTTAATCCTCCAATGTAATCCCCCTCCCCCAGAGCCGTTCCTAGGGGGGGGGGCAGTTTCCCCGGGTGCCGTGGCCTGGGAGGCACTTCGGCTGGGGAATTACTCACTTTGATCCAATTTTCACTTTGATTCGGCTTTTTTTGCTTATATTTGAGTCAGGAGAGGGTCACTGTAATTTATTTTTCCCTGGGTGCTACCAATCCTAGGAATGGCTCTATCCTCCCCCAAATCTTCTTTAAATATCTAAAATTTCACCGAGAGATAGAAATTTTGAGTATGAAAGTACATTTTTAGAATAGAAGTATACTCCCCCCACCTACAAAAAAATCCACCGGCCCACCTCCGGAATGATTAATGCAAAATTATACACCACTGTACGTAATGTTATCAAGCCTCAAATGAGTAAACATAGTTAAATGAAGCTTAAGATAAATATCTATTTTAACCGTTTATTTTGTATAGACTACATGCACTTTTAGAATTGAGGGCCTTACCGCGCAGTATTACTGTCTCTGAAAATGGAAAGCGGACAGATCACCCTTTGGGCCAAAAATGTCGTTTTACGCCACAAAATGGCAGAAAATACCACTATTCTATGGCACAATCTTCTGTTGTTATTTAACAGGCGAATAAAACTTTCAGTTTCCTTTCTAACGAACATCCAGAAGTATCCTTGGGAATATGGGAGGAGGGGGAACGCCTGGCACCTAATAATAAAATGTTATTTCGAAAAAT
The DNA here is from genome assembly GCF_049724085.1 of Artemia sp. Qi Xiang Cuo. Taxonomy (NCBI): domain Eukaryota; kingdom Metazoa; phylum Arthropoda; class Branchiopoda; order Anostraca; family Artemiidae; genus Artemia; species Artemia sp. Qi Xiang Cuo. The sequence goes on along the minus strand of NC_142798.1, from coordinate 41,801,976 downwards.
TTTAATGGGAATTTCGAAAAATAGCCCAAAACCCCCCTAAAAAATGGCTTCGGATAGAAACAAAAGTGCCATATTAAAATTGCCATGGTCCAAAACCATATTCAGGAGATGTACAGTCTCTTGGCTAGAACAACAACAAAAAAAAAAAACTTTTTTTGCATGGGTAGCACCGATTTGTCCTCGTTTTTCCCTTTTTTTTATTCTCCGATGCTAGCGGGGCCCTGGAACATCATAGTTTGTTAAGGGCTCATTTTAAAGAAAACTTAGATAACATCACTTCTATATACTCAGTGTACTGTATCAATCCTACGAGTCTGCGAGCTGGAATATAAAATAAGCAATAAAGCTAACCGTTTTATTATCATAAGGGTACCATGTTAACTTATGGGTGTTTATGACATAATTTAGAATAAAACATTCTATTTTGAAAGTTAATTTTAGCGTTACCCGTATTGGTCGTACTAGCAAATTTAACATAGGAAAAGCCCTTCGGTTTTTTAGCTGTATAGTAAAAAGCCAATGATAGCTATAAAGTTATTTGAAACTAGTCTCTTAAAATATGAAATTAAATACTGTATATGTAGACGTTTTAGCATAATGCCCTGCAGCATAGCAGTGCGTCATATAGCACATAAAGGCTCAAATATAATTTTCTTTATTTTTTCAAACAGAGGGAATTGTTCTATAAACCTTCAGTCAAGAATTTTTGACTATTATGATTTAATTCTTAATTTTCGTTTTGATCCGCTGCCACTTTGAGGGGTTTCAAGCTCTTGCAAACTTCCCCAAACTTTTTCACAGTGTGCTTTGATTAATAAGATAAATCTAAGTAATAGTAGATATGCCTCAACTAGCTTCAAATGACTAGTTTTTTTTTATAAACGTGTCTAAAGTTCGGGTTACCATGGTCTGTGGTTCGACCTTTTCTAGGTTACAGCCACTGCTGCAAATTTTATTTGAAGGACGATATCATCTGTTTTGCAGTTCATTGCTGATATCATCTGTTTTGCAGTTCATTGCTTTTTTTTTTTTTTTTTTTACGTCACAAAAAAGTATACGCTATAGTTTTTTCTTTTTTGTCTTTTACGCTTCGATTTGTCTTGGAGAACAATAAAGAAGTATTATGGATTCTTCATTCATGTCTTGTAAATATTTATTAAGTCTTGAATGTTTTAAGTTGTTTTTGGGATATCTTCCTTTAATGAAAATGTAATAAATTGGCCTCCTGTTTCAGCTGCAGTGGTTTTGCAAAAACGTTTTTTCAGTATCTGTGGGTGTTGAAGAAAATGTAAGAAAATGCAACATATAATAAAACATGGATGACAGCTAAAATTTTTTACATTAAATGAACAAATGCTTATTTTTGGACTTGTTTTTTTCCTTTTCCCTATGTTGTGTCTGTTTCTTCATAACAGAAAAAAAAGTTCGGCCGTCCAATATCAAAGCGCATTCCCTACACAAATTTAAGACAGGTTTTGCGTTAGGTAGACCGTATGGCTATCAGTTCAGCGACATTGATTGGTGACGTCTGTGAAAGTGCTAAGTATTCTTGCTACCATATATCTTCAATGAAAATACAGGATTTGTAACAGTTTCTCTTGCTTCCTAGTAATTTGAAGATGTAATTGCTCAAAATCTTTACCCGCAACAAATGTGCTTGGCCTCGGACAGCTGAACTATTCTGTTTCTGCTGCCAACGTTACCACCTCCAAAAATGTATTTGCCTTCTTTTTTTCCTTTGGTGGCAAAAAGTTGCCTTGCCATGGCATTATAAACGAAAGCTAATGGAATTGAACTGTATAAAAATCATCTGTATTTCTGCAGACCACTCATGGAAGACACGGAGCTGAATTATTCAGTTATTAACTATGTTTTATTCTTTTTTTTTAGAATTCACTAGTCATCATCGTAAGTCCTGAAGCACCTGAAGATTGGGAAGATGATCTTGGTGATTATTCAGATTAATGGCACAAAACATCTCAATTGATGCCGCGTAGACTAGTTCTCGTACCAGTCTTTTTATAGGCCCGTTTTTATATTCATTTTACGATAGCTTTTTTACATACCCGTCTAGCTTTATTAACTCCAATTGCTAATCCTCTTTCATATGTGTCTTATACGTATTGGAAAATAGTATTATAATATCAAGTGCATTCTATTTTCTTAATTATTTCTACCCTCTTTCAGTTGTAAGTTTTTATTATTGATTATTGGTGCCTGTCAAAAAGACACCCATAAGTGTGAAATTAACCTTGAATTTCAATTAATGACATTTTAACTCGCGGGGGCAGACTCAGCTTTAGACGAGGAGTAGGGGGGGGGGGGAGTTCAGTATTTTGATATTGGGGATGTTGATTTCCCTCCATGATGTCCCTTAAAAAAATGTTTTGGGGGAGTATTATGTAAGCTTTTTTCTTAGCTCACGAGGGTCATATCCATCCTCCCCCTTCGGAAATGTTCACGGTGAGACTATCGGACATTTTTATTTCTGACTTTATCGTCACTGTTTTAGTCGTTGAATATATTAAAATTAAGTCTGTCTCGTCATCTTCATTAAAAACACGAGATGCACACCCCCAAATTTACCGTGTTTATATATTCCTCATTTTTTTTTCTCTTAACCCTTGACTTACTATGATTCAATGGCAACTTTCACTTCTTGACTCTGTTTTGAATCAGCTTAACCTCTCTTCCTGCCTCATATTTCTAAATACTCGTCAGAATTTATGGCATTTTCAGCTTCTTATTAGCTTCTTGAAAAATTGTTCCTTCTACTCTCCTCTTCTCCCTTGTAATTGATTTCTTTCGAACCAAATCTTTACAAGCTGTTCGGAGGTCCCCTTCTCGGTAAAGTTCTACCAAATCATATTATTGAGTTAGGACAAAAGTGAATACACCATTCGATGCCTTTTTTTATGCTGATTTTTTTTCATGGCATCGAATGGTTTATTCACTTTATTTCTAACTCAATAATATGATTTGGTAGAACTTTACCTATACTTAACCTAACCTAACCCTGAATTGGCATATATATGGGGGGGGGGGGGGCTGAAATTAAATTCTAAGAGAAATTATTATTTATTTCTCAATAAGCATAAAAAAAGGCAATAAATGGTTCATTAAATTCATTCCTAACAAATTAATATGATTTGGTAGAACTTTACCCCCTTCTCTGCCAATATCTTCGTTTTTCTTCCATTCTCTTGATTTCTGCTTTGTTTTTCTTCCCTTTATTTTTGGACTGTTTCTGCCTACTTAGTGCACTCAGTTTCATGAGGGCTTTCTAGGGCTTTCTGGAGCCCTAGCAAACATTCCATCCCAAACAAAATAGATCTTTGGCGGTAGGGACCAACTCTTACTTTGAAACTCCTTTGGAGTATCAGAGAATATTTTATTGGTCCCTGGCAGTTTCTCAGACTAAAAAGTAAAACAGGCTGTACAAAGCATAAATCTTTGGTGATTTCCACTTTCATTGAAACTTTTCGTTAAAATTTGTCATGATCAGAAAACATCACGTTTAACCTCAGTTACAATGTGACATACAGAGAGCAGCTTTCACTATCTTCGAATCGGGAGGATGTTTTATCTGTACATGATAGTTTTTTTAGACACAAAAAAAAAAAAAAAACAAGAGTTGAACACAACATCAATCCTTGGTGAAACCCTGTCCTTAGGCAAACTCGACTTCAGCAGTGGTAAGTTCCGTTCGCCATGGGCAGCTTCAGATCTCACAGAAAGGCATTTATGCGAAAAAAATTCCAAATTCACTGATGCTTGTCTTGCTCTTAACATCCAGCCTGAGGCACCCAGAACGCTGAAGGTCATTGTGGTCACGTACCCTCTTCTATATTGAGGCTGGTGACGCAAGTGTGACTCTGTCTCTGAAGTTCAGAGAATTAGCTTTTTACACCTTTGATATAAATTCTTTCATACCGTCATCGTATGCTACTTACTGAATGGAAAAAATCCTCTCATGAGTTGGCGGACTCTGGAAGTCTTTTTCCCCTTTTGAATAACAGCTAAAGCACTACTGGATAAAATGGCTGGCCTTTATCATTATTATCCGACTCCAAGTTGTATCATATTGTCATTAAGAAAAAAGAAGTCTTAATATATAATGGGGCTAGTTAGTGCTATTTAAAGCTTTTATGTGTCACTACATCAAAAGACGTCCCAGTAAAAAGGGTTTTAATCCCTTGGCTCATGTGTACCTTTCTTCATGCGAAAGTTTTATTCTATATTTATCAAGCTTTTTTTTTACTGTGACGTGAATCCACAAAAACTAGGGGTGGGGCAAATGGAATTGTTTTTCAAAGCCTCAAGTTTTTTTCGATCTTTTCAATGAAAATACCCCAAAAAAGGCATTTTTTAGTAAATATATTAAAAACGGGTGTTTTCAAAGTCTAGGGGCACTTGCACTCCCCTCCTCCAATTGACACTGCTGTAAATAACAAGAGCTATTTTTGGGGAAACACCACTTTTTTAAGTTTCATGCATCGAATTTATCGCTCATCATGAGTTAATAATGTAACTGGTCTCAAGGTTGAGAAAAGGTATGGGTAGATAATAGTTATTAATCAAAATGACGGAACTAACCTGGAATAAAGTCAATTAGTATTGAATAACTCGGCTTTCGTAAAGTAGCTGACGTTGATTAGTGGCTATGCAAAAGTAGCCTTATTTTTAGTGTTTTAGGTAATCTCTCTTATCACGATTTCTCGTGGCAGCTGCATTAATCTTATTTTTAAATATTGTGTTAGTCAAAAAATTACGTGATAATGGGCACGTGTACATATCTTCATCTGGGTTGGGGAGGGGGGGGGTGTCATTATACACAGGAATTCGTTTTGCTTAATTTTGAGCATAATATTGGGTGCACTTGTATACAGGAGTCACTTGGTCACGAAGCTGTATTCTTCCTTTATCAAAAGAAAATAAAACGGTACTTATGTATTATAGTGATCTTACTCAGGAAGATCGATGTGATTCGTCTGGGCAAAACCTGTTTGTCTGTATGCATCCGGAGACAATTAGCTTAGGTACAGTGAGATAAACTACTGTATAGGTATATTTTAATTAAATATTTAATATATAGTTGATATTTTGGTTAGGTTAGGTATCTAATATAACGCGTTCTAGACGGCCTGCTTTCCATAATTCTTTGTTGTAGTTTCCGTAATTTTGTTGGTAAGCTATTATATTTTCATCATATTTAACTATATTTAATTAGGATTAACCTAACTTCTTTTCTTGACTGGGGTCGCTATAATTCATAAGTACCAATTAAAAAAAAACGAATCGTATTGTGTTTTCTTAAAAAAAATAAAAAAAAAAGTAAAGTGGGTATCAATACAAAATTTATCCTAATTCTTCTGTTCTCGATTTTTTCTTTCGTGTCAGGGAATGGAACTCCCAAAGTCTTGCCTATGGCCTTCTTTTTTTTTGTCTACCCAATTCTTTAGAGCTTCGTGTTTTTGGGCAGGATTAAATGTTCATGGTTTGGCTATTACATTTTTATCATGTTAATTTATTTTATATGTATAAGGCTATTTAACCATTTGCAAAAGTGATGTAGGATTTTCTTTTCGAAGAAAAGGTAGTATCTAGTAGTGAGCCCTAATATGCTAGGTTTAAATTACGGAACAGTGTAATAACTTTATCAGTTACATCTCTTAGTGTCTAATGATTTTTGTTTTTGTGTATTCTACGTTTTTGAATTTGTGCCTATTCTAGTCGCGTTTAAGACGTTGAGATTTTATTGAATACGAACGGAAATAAATAGTTTAATTGCTTCAATTGTTTTCTTTCCGTCTTTTTTTGGAACCCCGTTGAACCTTGTGCCCATACAGCTTCGTTTTTTTCATTTATAACATGCAGGTAAACGCGTGGAACAAGACTGATCCTTAGAGCGAGCAATGAAGATTTAAAATAAGGGAGAAAAAGCTTAATCTCTAAAGTCTGTGGTCACTAATTAGTCTATGAATCAAGTTAGTAACAGATTAGTAATATAAATTAGGTATATGGGTGGAGGAATCACTAAGCATAGAAGGGGAGAAATGAGAAGTGCAACCGAAAGGAGGCAGAACAATATCAGGGAGATAATGAAATCAAACAGTTCGGGGTAACGAACTGTAAGTGAGGAGCGACCCGGATCAATAGTAACAGAAACTCTAAAAAAAGGAATTTTGATACCAATAGATACATCAAAACAATCAGATTTTTATGCTGATTTCAAATATATAAGTTTCATCATTTTAGTCTTACCCATTCAAAGTAACGCGCCTGAGAAAATTTGCCTTATTTTCGAAAAAGGTTGAAACACCGCTTAAAAGTCATAGAACCTTAATAAAATCACACCATCAGATTCAGCGTATCATAGAACCCTTATGTAGAGGTTTCAAGCTCTTATCTATACGCGGAAGTTTTTTAAGTCATTTCATAAGACCTATTTATTCTAATTAAGGTTTCAGGTTCTGGTTCATAAATTTTTATTAAAAAAAAAAAAACTAATTGTTACAACAAGCCGAACAAACGAAATAATTTGATTGAAAAAGCGACCGGTTGGATATAATGAATGCCAAATCATCAAACAAATTAAAATGAAAAAAGGGGAAAACAATAATAATAACTCAAAATAATGATAAATATATAATGGCAAAAAATATAAATAAAAAAAAAAAAAAAAAAAAAAAAAAAAAAAAAAAAAACTGTTAATGGTTTAGTTTACTGTTAACGGTCTTTATGATTAAGGGGTCCTTCTTAAAGAATTGGAACAAAATTCGAACTTTAGCGTAAAGAGCGAGGTATTGACAAGGGGGCGAACACCCTAATATGCGTAATAAAACCATACGAATATAGAAGTTCGTTACGTAAGTTAATTTAATTTAGTAAGTTACGTATATTTATTACTAATAGAAAAGTTCATAAATAAAATTAAACAGCTTTCGAGAAAGTCATTTAACCAAAAAAAGTAAAATTAATATGCAAATTTCGTTTGAATTATTCATGTATGGTGAGTCAAAATCAAAACTTGCATTAATTCAAAAATGTCAAGAAGTTAAATAAAAAAAACAAGTTTTTATAACTGAAAGTAAGAGCGACATTAAAACTTAAAACGAACAGAAATGATTCCGTATTTGAAAGGGGCTGTCCCCTCCTCAACACCTCGCTCTTTGCGCTAAAGTTTTTTATTGTTTTAAAAAAGAAAGTTTTGAGACAGAGTCAAACTTTAGCGTAAAGAGCGAGGCATTGAGGATGGGACAGCCCCTTTCAAATACGGAATCATTTCTGTTCGTTTTAAGTTTTAATGTCGGTCCTTACTTTCAGTTCTTAAAAAACTTTTTTTTTATTATTTAATATCCAGCAAAGATCGTGGAGCTTAAAAATCAATCAAATTCAAATAAAAAATCAAATTTAAATATACATTTCAATTTTGAGATAAATAGGATCACCTTGCAGGAGAATACTAGCGAAAGCTGGTCAGGGACAAACAGTAGATCACCCCCTCCTTTAAAAGTCACGGGAGGATAATTTACCCTTAATTGAATAAACTGTTAGAACCCATTAATGTTCAAAACAAATCTGAATATGAGAATAAAGTTTTGGTTTTACGACAGCTTGGCTTGAACATGAGTTAGTTAATACTGCCAATAGTGCCAATACTAGAATTGCCTTGAGTTTCTGAAAATCTGAACTTACGCGCATAGAATTTTGCAAAAAGGTTATTTTAGTTTGACTTAGGTTGAAACTATAGCAACAAAAAATTAAAAAAACATTACACCTTTGTGGCTCAAAGGGAACTGGTTTGGAGTTGGGAGGTGAAAAAGATCGGAAATGTATTCTTTTGCAATTTGTATTCTCCGGAATTTTCCTTTTTTGCTCTTAATGACCTCTTCTATCTTAACCTTTGAAAATAGCCAATGTGGAGTCTGGGTTTGGTGTTTATTTGGACTATTTCATTCCTGAATCGGTACAATTTGTCTCAAAAGCTTTTTAGAGCCTTATTTACTAAAGAAATAAAAGGATTTTTAAATAATTGTGTTGGAGGTGTGAAGTGGGTCACTATACCCTCTAATTCCAACATTCTTCCGCCATCTTCTCACAATATTTAACAGCCTTGAAAATGATACTTTTACATATATCGTTGGTTTTGCTGTTAAGAAGTTGCTCACGGCACAGGTGTCCGATGTTTGCTTCAAAGCTTATCCAAGGCGATAGTGAAGTTTTTGATGAAACTTGTTCTTTTATGGCAGAAAAGGCTTACGAGCAGTCAAGCCTGCATTTATCCAACCTTCCAGGTCCTTTGCTAGGTTTTGATTTGTTTCTGCAAGACTGTGACTCCATTTTCCTCAAACATTACAGAAATTCTTGCTGGGAACCAGGACTAATCCATCGAATTTGCCTCGACTGCAAAGACCTGAACTGGCAAGCCGGTTGCGAGGATTTCCCCATTGAACAATTTGTGCGATATTTTTGGCGCACACGTGCATATTACGAAGTCAAAATTAAGAATCGTGAAATGAACAGAAATCCATATCAAGTAAGATAAACTAGCAAATAATTTTATAGTTTTAGTAGTTTGAATATTTGATTATCTCCTTTTTTGAACAAAGAGGCAAAATTTTAAAAAACTAGTATTTAACTATCTCCTTAATGAGCTCCTCAGTACCACAGACAATAAAAATTAAACCAATTAATAAATATGGGAAAAGAGGAAGTGACTACATTTAATTTAGCTGCGAGTCTGCATTCATGCCGACGACATAATCTCCCTTTAAGAAAAAATTGACAAAACTATGGAACTAAAATATCAATGCGAAGCGCCAAATTCCCCAATCAAATGTCATCATGTTATGGCATTGTTCAAATAAAACTTATTTTTACCTTGATTTTCCTTACAAATTCATTCTTTGTTTTTCTTTCCATTCTCAAACCAATGTTATCTTTATCTTTTGCACTATTACAGCCATACCAATTATTTTCCTCTGCCACACGCGTGCCTACCCAAGAAAAAATCTAATGTTGCTCATGTTTATACTTGTTTTTATGTTCTCCGGAGGAGTTGCATCTCAGTTCGGCTCTGTATAATGGTTGAGATAGGGAATGATTCTGTTTTATATATCTATCTATAGTGGGTTAAAGGGATAGAGGGGATTGACTTTCAGAGGTATACGGAATTTCCGAGACCCACCTACCTTCTGCACTAAAGTGTTTGGTTTTCTTTGAAATTGTGGATGTCGAGTACCTTCTGGCTCTAGACTTTAATCAACAGATTTTAAACCTAACTTTTACAGCCCTGGTGCTAGCAGCTTCAAGGTTTTAGCAGCTTCAAAGATTTGCTATACGTTTACAAAGAAATTGTCCACGAATTCTTTTGGGTACCCAACTGACTGTATCTCAAACAGTAAACTGTACAAAAAATTTGGGCCAATCTCGGTTGAGTTGGCTAGGACACTATGAAAGATGATAGATTCCCTAAGAGTGTCCTTATTGGGCAACCGTCTAGGGCCGAACGAAAAGCAGGTCGCCCCGGACTGGGGTGGGAGGATGTTGTAAGGAAAGATAGCTGTGTTGGCCTCAGGCTGTTTGATGCTGAAGTGAGTTGTTAGTAGTAGTAGTTTATGTTGTAGGCCAAAGTAATAGAGCATCAACTTAGATATGTGGCATTTTCAAAGTAACAACATTGACTGTATGTCAGAAAATCAAGAGAAAATTTCTCGGCGAAGCCGACCAAAGTATACCGTAACACTTTACATCGGTCAAAAAAAGTAAATCTAGTTTCTTCTTCCTCGCGAATAAAAGTCAGTATCCTTGAAATTATCGATGCATTTGTAAAGAAAAAAGAAAATAAATACTAAATTGTGGATTTCTACTATTATTTGAACCAAAAAGGTTTTTCAGCAAGTTAGCACTTATTATATATAAGTTCAAGTTTTTCAAATGCAAGTGAAAGCAATACTTAAATTATTTTTAAGGTAATAAAATAGAACAGTAATACAGGGCTAAATAACCAAGTTTTTTACTCCTGTTTTAATTCCTTTGAAGTAAACAAGAAAATCCATTTTGACGTGACCATGCAAATAAGACCAATGGCATGCACTTAGTTTAATTTTTACGAGGGAGAAATGAGAGGGGGGTCAAGCCTCCCAGACAATGGGCGGAAAATATCGGTAGAACTCGAAAACCAGGTAATTTTGAAGGGTCTGGGCTCGAATTACCCTTTTATAAGTGTGTTTGTAATAGTAGGATATATAAAATGAGAGGGAAAAATGAACTAGCCAACTCACATACAACTTCTGCTTCAGGGCTAAGTTAGGAACTGCTTCCTGTTGCGCTTTTGCTACATTTCTTAATATAATAGAACAGTACTACTCTAAACATCAAACGAGGATTATATCCAAATTGAGACTACAGTATTTTCGATTTTCAACTGATATCCATCTTTTTCCTTGGGTGCGGGGGAAAAACTCTTTCATGGCTAATTTTACAAAACAGCAATCTGTCCTTTTATCATACGAGTAGTCACTGGCTATACGAAATACATCAGTCTGCTATTTGTTATGCTAATACTGCCCTCTCTATATTTTTTTTTTCATCCTATCTTATACTCTTTTGTGAAGGGTTAATTATAACAAGCCTCCCCCAGAAGGCTGAAAATTTAACTTGTTTAAAAATTTAAATATTTCCTGAAAATAGTGTGATAATCTTTTTCTTCTATGGTATCGGTCCCTTCTTAGAATGAGCGCTGATGACAAGCCAAAACCTATGGCTCGTTTGGTTCTCAATATTTTTTTTACGTTTTTGTTTTTATTATTTTTTAGTTTTTTTCAAAACATATTGTGCCTATTTTCTCCATTTTCAGAGAAAGTTATAAACTGAAGTTTTCTTTTCATTGTGTTCTAATTTTACTTATTAATAATATTTTGTTCCTGTCTCTCCTGCAAACATGATGTTTTGCATCAAAAAGTCTTTTGTATTATCCCAGCCGCTCTATCTCCTTCAAATTACTAAATAAATTAGCAAAAACGAGAAAAATTTTTTATATGATAAAAAGGAATATAATATTTGAATTCTTTAGTACTTCTTAACATTGAGATCATCTACCCTAATTTTTGCCATATTAGGAAATTACAGTAGCACACTATATAGCATTCGTCTCGCTAAAATAATTTTTAGGCTATAAGAACAACCAAGAATTTAGGGTTGTCAGGATCTGTATATTTTTTTCTGTACTCTTTTGTCTTTCCGTTTCTTTCTTGTTAACTCTGTTAAGATAGCATCAGATGAATGTCGACAAATTTTAGACTTACTGTAGCGGTAGCCTGGCTTGCATTGGCATTTATACGTTCTATCTAAAGTAGTATATACTTCTTCACTGTCTTCTTCAATATCAGGAGTAAGCCATTCATTGATTGAGCATGGCCCTTGAGTAAATAACTTAAAACATTGCTGGGTTTTATTGTGAAATATAAATCCTTCATCTTCATCGCATGAACAGTTTGGTTTTCCGGATCGCTTATTTAATACGAAGGCGAAAGTTTCTTTACATGGTCCTTTATGGCCAAGTTCGTAGCATTTTCCTTTGAAATAATTTTGAGCGTAGCCCTTAGAACATCCACAAACTCCTTGATAGCTTACACCTCTATATTCTTCAAAAATCACTATTTCACCCTCAGAACATGGTCCACGCGTAGCCACTTTGTAACAGCTCTGTTTGGAAGGAAAATATAATTGCCCTCGATTGCAAATATTTTGGAAGCAAAAACCAGTGCCATTACTTGATGGCATGACGAAAAAGCCTATAGGACAAGGTCCTCTAGTAAATTTACGGTAACAAGAACCATCATCCCAGGCTACATGATCAGGACGACACTCGCACACAGGAAAGGTAAGTAATTCCTTATTTTCATTCTTTTCCTCAGAATGAGATTTTTCATCGAAACTGGGGACAAACCACTGACCTGCATTACACGGTCCGTCAGAAAATAATTCGAAACACTTCCCACTTTCGATATTAAAATTTGGAAGCTCCGGTGAACAGCCACATTGAGTGGCATTTGTAGCTTCATTATAAAAAAATATGGTACCACGCTCACAAGGTCCTTTAGTGAATAATTCATAACAACCTCCATTTGGAGGCCAAAAATTTCCCTTTAACGACACTTGGTCACAGTCACATTTTGGCTCTCCATTTTGTGGGTCTAGTATAAGCAAGTCTCCTTTTGGACACGGACCTATTGTGTACAATTCAAAGCAAGCCCCATCTCGAGGCCAGTATGTCCAACCGGATGGACATCTTCCTTTATCGACACACTTCACTTGTTCAAGTTCTGTATGGTCACTAATAGGATCTGCCAAGATACGTCGAAAAGGTAGGTCAGTGGAGCTTTGCAATTTTCTTATTGAGTTGAGCTCACGATGAAAAACCCCTGGGTGCAAATACTGGTCTGGGTCACAAGGTCCACTTACATATGGCTCGTGGCACTTACCATCTTGCCATAAAACAAGACCTCTTGGGCATCTGCAATACGAACGCTTATTATGAGAGTCAAAGGCTAGTTCTAAGGTTTCTGGACAAGGTCCACGTCGAAAAATTGGATAACACTGGCCATCTTCAGGCCAAAATAAATATTGCCAAGAATAGTCTGCGCATGGATTTATTTGTGGGTTTGCCCAAAGAGGGGGTATGATAGTTGATCTGACACAATTCATCATATAAAATATACAAAGTGCACGAATCATTTTGTGAAACTAATTGTAAGCGAAGCCTTTATTTTGAGGCCAGACACACATATTGAATCATGGACAAGGACAGAGCTTTAGTGCTCCGCGAATCCATTTTAACTCTGCATACACTTCTTTTCACTATCTTGGCTTGACTGTTTTCGTAATTGCTTTAAAATTCGTCAAAAACTGAGTTCTACTTTCACTCTTTCAGAGGTGTCAATTTTTTAGACACAGATGATGCGATCAAATATATAAGGAGCATAACAGATGGGATTTGTACAATTTATGAATTACTTTCCCATAGATTTTACTAGTTTCATCTATGACGAAAACTTTATAGAGATTTATTCTTTAAAACAGAAATGTCTGCCACAAATATTGACGTGGCTATGGTAACTTACATAAAAACCTGTATAAAGAACAATTTCATTAATTTCTCATGACATTGAAACTTTGGCTTTAAGTAACTACCTTGATTTCTTTAATTTGCGCTAAATTAGTATTTTCATTAAACAGGAAATAGCTTAAAAGCCATTCTTTTGATTTTGAAAATGTCTACAATGATATCTAACTCCAGTCTTAGCTACAATAATGTTATATTCTTTATACACGGGCCAAGTCCGTAGCGGGGGACTAGGGGGCAAAAGATGGTCGAGAATTTATCCCAACATTTTTTAATTTTTAAACTTCACGAGCCTTAAGATGCATATGGAAGGAGGTTTTGGGGGTGGAAGGGGGATAGAAATAAGTCTCTAATTTCCCCTCATTTCCGGGTTTATTCTCAGACAATAGAATGAGTACTATGGGGTGAAATTCTTTCTGTGTAAGAAGAGCTTTATTTTTCCTGAGATTTAAAAGAGAAAATTTCTATTTTATAGATTTTTTAATATCGTCTTGTTTCCTCAAGGGCATTGCTTCCTGACGCCCATGCCGGCGTTCATAGGGAATATCGCTATAAAAACAGATCTGTTTGAAAAAGTCACCTTGGAAACCATAGAGATTAGAACCCTCCAAGTTATTTTTGACATTTCAATTGGGAAGAGTGTTTTTTCAAGGATGATTCTCATTCTCGAAATATTGTCATACGAATGTTAAACTTGAATGTAAAGAGTGGGGCTGAAGGAGGGAATAGTAGCGTCCCTCACATTTAGAAGAGTCTTGGATCAAATATTTTTTGTCAAAAAATATGCAGCAATAAAATCTGTTACGTATGCTAATTCTCTGCAAGTTGTACTAACTACAGTTACTCATCGAAACTATTAGCACATGAAAATGTGTAGGCTATAACTTTGGAAAAGAAATTTAACTCCCGAAAAAGGGTGCAATCTTGACGAAAATTTGTAATAAAATTAAACATGAACAAGATCTGTGCAGAAAATATGAAATGTTTCTTGCGAAGAGTTTCCAGAGACGCATGTGACCGTCCATCACCTGTAGTTGTAGATGTTTGAAAGGTTCACGCTACAGATTTGAATGAATACTAGTCTCCTAAAAAAAAAAGTTCACGCCACAGGAAAAGGCCCCGTTCTGGTATTTTGGCCCGAACAGCGTCAAAATGTTATCATGTAAAATTTTTGATAACTGTTGAAATATATAGCCTCCAATTCTCAGGGTCAAAACTGAAGTGCAGTATACCATTCGTCCCTAAGCCTAAATATAGGAATATATAAACCTAAATACATAAACCTAAATATAGGAATAAAATAGGAAGCATTATTATAGACCACCTATCCAATGTAATGACAAAGATAGGCTGGGTATAAAAGGTTTGAGCCGCTCCGGTGTTGTAAAATGGCTTAGGGCCTCTGCTCTGCCATAAGCTCCTTCGTCCGTCCCTATCACCGAAAGCTAAACCCAGCTTGCCTGGCCTCATAATGGCGTCAAGGTGGACCTTTCACGAGTTTACCTAACCAGAACCGTAGCTGGAAAAAGCGCTAGAGGGTGACTTTGTGGAGTGGTATCCTCAAGGAATTAAGGAAATTATGTGTTATTATTGATGTTAAAGTAGATCACCCTCTAGTGGTGTCTAGACTTAACCTAAAGCTGAAATTTAGGAAGAGTAACTATCTTCCAGGAAACTGTGACGCTGGCAGATTCCAGCATGGGAATTGTAGAGAAACTTTCAGGAAATAGCTAAGTATGAAACTGGAAAGTCTAAAATTTAACAATATATATGATGGATGGAATTATTTTGGGAAATAGTTTGTGAAGTAGCAGGTGGTGTCTTAGGGAGGAAACTTAGAAACGCAGTTAGGAATGATACTGAGAACGAGTTAAGCTTGGTAGAAGAGTGGAGGGGTTTGTACAAAAAACATCTGAGTGATAAATCATATGAGAATATAATGAATGCAAGGAAGATAGAGAAAGCATTAAAATATGAATAAAGGAGGTGTGAAGTGGAGGCCATGGATAGAATTGCCGAAGGGAATAATCAGTCAGGACTTGTTCCAGTTAAAAATAGGAACAGTGTCTCAATTAATGATAAGGACAATATTAAAGAAATATGGGCAGAACATTTCGAGAGTATTTTATGTTTCGATAATGAATACGATTTAAAAAAAAGAGGGAGTACTTGGCGACTTTAGGAAAACTTCAATTAAAGCCCCTTATAAAAAGGTGATAAAAGTGAGAGCGGTAATTATAGAAACACAAGCTTTTTTTCTAGGTTTTTGTAGGAAGTAGATTACTTAGTTTGATAATAGTTTTTAGACTTGGAGAGGCTTGAGATAAGTTTTTAAGGGAAGAACCTTGTGTTTTTAGGAAAGAGAGAGGATGCTTCGACCAAGAGAAGTGAATGAGCCATGACACCTTTTTAGTCCTCAGTTATATAGACTTATGAATGAGTGTTTCATTCAGCCGATAAAGGACCTTTAATGAAGGTCTTATCCTTGTATGGCATACGAGATAAATTGACTACATTAAGTGATTAGTGCTATGTATGAGATTATGGAATCAATTGGGAAGCTAAAACTCTTCTGTACTTCGATTATGCTGATAATTTACTACTACCAGTAATAACTCACCGTAACCCCAAGCCGCCTGAAGCCAATACAGATACACACGCTCCTCCTCTTTCCTAATCTATTCAATGCTTCCCTCTTTACACCCTCCCAGGAAGTTCTCGTTTCCCTTAAATCTTTCTTTACGACATCCTCCCACCCCAACCTAAAACTAAAACTGTTAAAACTAAAATAGCCAAGGCCTATGTTTTTTTTCAGTTAAAAAAGCTGGAAGAATAGGAAGATAAGTCTACGAGCCAAGATTAAAATATTGGAAGCTAGAGTGATGACAGTCGTCAAGTCTGGTTTTTGAAACGTGGGCGCTTTGGAAGACAGAGGAGAAGTTGTTGTATGTTTTCCAAAGGAATTGTCTATGGATCGTTTTGGGTGCCCCGTTAGTCTGACCTTATTTCAAATAGTACGCTGTATGGAAAATGTTGGTTCTATCCCACTTTTTAGTGCTATAATGAGAGAAAAGTTGAGGTTGCATGGATACGTTCTGCGGATGAAGTATGATATGTTGCCAAAGATTTTCCTTTTTGGCCTTCTATCTAGGGTTAAAGGAAAAGGAGTTGTTGACCCCAAATGGGACGGGAAGAGGCCTTAAGAAAGGATTTAATGGAAATTGGAACTTCTTGGGAGGTATAATGAGGGAAGCTTTTAATTGATTAGGGCGAAGGAGGAGGGTGCATTGCTTAACAGACAACAATGTGGCTGGATGATAATATAGGGTTAGAAATGGAGTGTACGCACTGTTTACCGAAAGTGGATTTTAGACAGATCATGCAGATTAGTAAACTAATGGGGTTATTAGTATTATTTCTATAGGAGAAGTAACGAAACTAAACCAAAGCTCAAGAGACAAAACTTTATTACCTCCACTCCCCCCCCCTCCAATAAAAAACAGAACAATTTGCCAAAAGGATACTGGTAATCCCTAGGACGTTGTATTTTGAGACGGGGTAATCCTATCTCTTATCTTCCTCTACAGAACAGCCTTCTATGGTAGTGTCAATTTATATATATATATATATATATATATATATATATATATATATATATATATATATATATTATTAACAAATGGGTGACAAAAAAAAATAACATACAAATCTCCATATAATGCTAACAAAACAAAACTGCATATAATACCAACAATATCAAAATAGGTCCGACGCATATTAGCGTGAACCCACCAATTTGCGACTAGCTAGGGTAAGCAGCATTCGTCTAGCTAGGGTAAGCAACAAGGGAGAATCACCTATCATTCGCCAGCCAGCATCAGCAAATGGTACTTTACCCTCAGAACCAGTACTAGCCTGAGAGGGTTTTTCTTCCACCTCAGATTTCTCCTTAAGTAGTCTTATCTTGCATCATGATCGGCACTCCATATTTCCAGATTGATCTCTCTAGAAGCATTTTGGCAGCCATTACTGCTTCAATCCATACATTATCTAAAGCTTATTCCGCAAAATACTTTTTTCCTGGTCGCACATTGGGTAGGACGGCCACTGGCAATAAGATGACTGAAATTAGCAGCAGTAGGACCGTATTTGTACCAACTACTTTCAAGGGAGCCACGAGGAGTTTGTCAGTAGAAGTGACCCTATTGACCCCATGTGGCACCCCTGCTGCCACCTACAACTTTTTTTAACACCATATATGATCATAGAACCACGTGGTTTATGGTTTTTGTCAATGAGAATGAAAAAACAGGAATTTTGTAACATTTATGGATGTTTTCATGGATGGTTATGTGTGTTGGTCGATTTATTTGATTTTTATAATTGATTTTTAATTGTTTTTGTAAGTTAGAATTTTAAAAACATGTACTTTTTCACTGTTATGTATGTAAACACCAATTCATGTCTGTTTTATGGTTTTCTCACTGAGAATGAAAAAACAGGAATTTTCTCACTTGGATTTACATAATCGCTAGGGGAAATTATTGATTCACGAAGGGGAGAATTAAGAAACATTAAGGCTTCTTTAATCTTAGGTCTCAGGGATAAACGTTCTTTAGGTCAGAGAGAAAAATTAATATTCTATTTTTAAATAGGGCTTCATTGATCTTTAGTGTCAGGAATTATAATTGACGAAGGGGCGAATTAAGAAACATTAAGGCTTCTTTAATCTTAGGTCTGAGGGATAAACGTTCTTTAGGTCAGAGAGAAAAATTAATATTCTATTTTTAAATAGGGCTTCATTGATCTTTAGTGTCAGGAATTATAATTGACATCACTTGTTATCTTGGAATTATGCGGGAGTCTAAAGAGATAGAAATTCTATTTTTAAATACGGCTTCACGGAGCTTTAAGTCGGAGAGATAAATTGATATTCTAACGAAACCCTAATAGTTTAGCTAGGAAAATTTATGAGATGAAGAGATTAACGTAGGAAAGGGTTTCCTAGAAATTTGAAATGCGTTAGCGCAGAGATGCCAAACAAAAGGAACACGCTGAAATTACGTTTAGGGATTATTTGGGCGAAACCGTTTTATCCATTTTATGGGATTATTTCGGCGAAACAGTTAGAGACATTTTGAAAGAAGATTTTAGGAAAGGTTTTAGAAGAGAATTTGAGGGTGAAACTCTGTGGTCGTTATAATACACAAGTTCCATTTGAACAGTGTTGTGAGGTCCTCTACCCCAACCCCAAAGGGTTCCGATCCCCCACCACCACCCCCAAGGAAGCCCCCCGTACGCAAAGGGCCCCCCACCGCCCAGAGAGCCCCAGCCCCCCCAACGCCCACCGCAGACCCGCAAAGGCCCTCCTCTGGTCCTCAAAGGGCCCCCGGACCCCCAAAGGGCACCCCAGACCCCAAAGTCCCTTCCCCCGGTCCTCAAAGGTCCCCCGGGCTCCCAAAGAGCCACCGGCGCCCCCAAAGGCCCACCCAGACCCCCAAAGGCCATCCCCGGGCCCCCCAAAGGCCCATCAAGCTCCCAAAGGACCAACGGGGTCCCAAATGCCATCCACCAGTCCCCAAATGTCCCCCAGGGCCCCACCTGTGGCCCCCGCGCCCCCCAGGCCCGCCCCCGGGCCCCCAAGGGCCCACCGGCTCCCAAAGGACCAATCGGTCCTCAAGTGTCCTCCAGACTCCCAAAGGCCCCCCAGTGCCCCAAAGGCCCTCCCCCGGTCCCCAAAGGTCCCCCGGGCCAGAGAAGCACCTCTGGGATGCGCCGTGGGCCCGGAAAGCGCCGCAGGATGTGCCGCAGGGATGCGCCGTGGGTCAGGAAAGCACCGCCCTTTGGCCCCCCCAAAGGGGCCCCTCCCCCTTCATCTCCTCCCTCCTCCTCCCCTTCCCCTCCCCTCCTCCTCCTCCCCTCCTCTCCCCTCCCCTCCTCCTCCCCTCCTCCTCCTCTCTCCTCCTCCTCCTCCCCTCCCCTCCCCTTCCCTCTCCCATTTTTTATACTTTTTTGTGCATTGAGACACAGAACGACCCCCTCCCCCCAGCCCCTCCCCCCTCCAAAGGTCTGATTTTTCAAAGTTCATTTTGAATTTCCTTCGTTGAAATGCAAGAGTTGGAATATTTCAGTAGTGTTTGGTTGTGGTTTACATTGTCAAAGTTACATTTTATTTATTTTTAAAAGTTCATTTTGAATTTATTTCGTTGAAATGAAAGAGTTGGAATTTTTCAGTAGTGGTTGGTTGGGGTTTAACTTGTAACAGTTACATTTTCTTGATTTTTCAAAGTTCATTTTGAATTTCATTCGTTGAAATGCAAGAGTTGGAATGTTTCAGTAGTGTTTGGTTGTGGTTTACCTTGTCACAGTTACATTTTCTTGATTTTTCAAAGTTCATTTTGAATTTCTTTCGTTGAAATGCAAGAGTTGGAATATTTCAGTAGTGTTTGCTTGTGGTTTACCTTGTCACAGTTACATTTTATTGATTTTTCAAAGTTCATTTTGAATTTTCGTCGTTGAAATGAAAGAGTTGGAATGTTTCAGTAGTGTTTGGTTTAAATTTTCAATCTTACATTTTCTCGATTTTTAAAATTTAATTTTGAATTTCTTTCATTTAAATGCAAGAGTTGGAATATTTCAGTAGTGTGTTGTTGTAGATTACCTTGTCACAGTTACATTCCCTTAATTTTTCAAAGTTCATTTTGAATTTCTTTCGTTGAAAGGCAAGAGTTGGACTATTTCAGTAGTGTGTTGTTGTAGTTTATCTTGTCACAGTTACATTCCCTTAATTTTTCAAAGTTCATTTTGAATTTCTTTCGTTGAAATGCAAGAGTTGGAATATTTCAGTAGTGTTTGGTTGTGGTTTACCTTCTCACAGTTACAATTTCTTAATTTTTCAAAGTTCATTTTGAATTTCCTTCGTTGAAATGCAAGAGTTGGAATATTTCAGTAGTGTTTGGTTGTGGTTTACCTTGTCACAGTTACATTTTCTTGATTTTTCAAAGTTCATTTTGAATTTCTTTCATTGAAATGCAAGAGTTGGAATATTTTAGTAGTGTTTGGTTTAACCTGTCACACTTACATTTTCTTGATTTTTCAAAGTTCATTTTGAATTTCTTTCATTGAAATGCAAGAGTTGAAATATTTCAGTAGTATTTGGTTGTGGTTTACCTTGTCACTGTTACATTTTCTTGATTTTTCAAAGTTCATTTTGAATTTTCTTTGTTGAAATGCAAGAGTTGAAATATTTCTGTTGTGTTTTGTTGTAGTTGACCCTGTCACAGATACATTTTCTTGATTTTTCAAAGTTAATTTTAAATTTTCTTCGTTGAAATTAAGGAGTTGGAAAAATTCATTAGTGTTTTCCTGTTGTTTACCGAGTAACAGTTAAATTTTCCTGATTTTTCAAAGTTCAATTTGAATTTCTTTAATTGAAATGCAAGAGTTGGAATATATTAGTAGTGTTTGGTTTACCTTGTCACAGTTACATTTTCTTGATTTTTCAAAGTTCATTTTGAATTTCTTTCATTGAAATGCAAGAGTTGGAATATTTCAGTAGTGTTTGGTTGTGGTTTACCTTGTCACTGTTACATTTTCTTGATTTTTCAAAGTACATTTTGAATATCCTTTGTTTAAAGGCAAGAGTTGGAATATTTCAGTAGTGTGGGGTATTTTTTTCCTTGTTTGATGTTCAATCTCTTGATAGTTCAATGTTAATTCTGATTTTCTGTTTTAGAAATGCATGGTATGGAAAATATAAGTTGTGTAGGGTCATTTAAATCATAGTCGATATTAAATTTTCTTGATTTTCCAAAGAAAATTTTGAATTTGTTTCATTGAAATGCAAGAGTTGGAATATTTTAGTATTGTTTGGTTTAACTTTTCAATTTTACATTTTCTTGATTTTTAAAATTTAATTTTGAATTTCTTTCATTGAAATGCAAGAGTTGGAATATTTCAGTAGTGTGTTGTTGTAGTTTACCTTGTCACAGTTACATTAACTCAATTTTTCAAAGTTCATTTTGAATTTCTTTTCTTGAAATATAAGAGTTGGAATATTTCAGTAGTGTGTTGTTGTAGTTTACCTTGTCACAGTTACATTTTCTTAATTTTTCAAAGTTCATTTTGAATTTCTTTTGTTGAAATGCAAGAGTTTGAATATTTCAGTAGTGGTTTGTGGTTGTTTAAATTCTAACAGTAACATTTTATTAATTTTTAAATGTTCATTTTGAGTTTCATTCGTTGAAAAGCAAGAGTTGGAATTTTTCAGTAGTGTTTGGTTGTGGTTTACCGTGTCCCAGGTACATTTTCTTGATTTTTCAAAGTTCATTTTGAATTTCTTTCATTGAAATGTAAGAGTTGGAATATTTTAGTAGTGTTGGGTTTAACCTGTCAAACTTACATTTTCTTGACATTTCAAAGTTCATTTTGAATTTCTTTCTTTGAAATGCAAGAGTTGAAATGTGTCAGTAGTATTTGGTTGTGGTTTACCTTGTCATTGTTACATTTTCATGATTTTTCAAAGTTCATTCTGAATTTCCTTTGTTGAAAGGCAAGAGTTGGAATATTTCAGTAGTGTTGTGGTTTACCTTGTCACAGATACATTTTCTTGATTTTTCAAAGTTAATTTTGAATTTACTTCGTTGAAATTCAAGAGTTGGAATATTTCAGTAGTGTATGGTTGTGGTATACCTTGTCACAGTTACATTTTCTTAATTTTTCAAAGTTTATTTTGAATTTCTTTCGTTGAAATGCAAGAGTTGGAATATTTTAGTAGTGTTCGGTTTACCTTGTCACACTTACATTTTCTTGATTTTTCAAAGTTCATTTTGAATTTCTTTCATTGCAATTCAAGAATTTGTCTATTTCATTTTTTTTTTTTCTTGTTTCAACTTTTCTCTGTTCCATTTTGTTTATTTTCCAAAGTTCATCTTGAACTTCATTCCTTGAAAAGCTAGAGTTGTAATATTTCAGTAGTGTTCGGTTTTGGTTTACCTTGTCACACTTACATTTTCTTGATTTTTCAAAGTTAATTTTTAATTTCTTTCGTTGAAATGCAAGAGTTGGAATATTTCAGTAGTGTTTGGTTATGGTTTACCTTGTCACAGTTACATTATCTTGATTTTTCAAAGTTCATTTTGAATTTCTTTCGTTGAAATGCAAGAGTTGGAATATTTCAGTAGTGTTTGGTTGTGGTTTAACTTGTCACAGTTACATTTTCTCGATTTTTCAAAGTTAATTTTGAACTTCATTCGTTGAAATGAACGACTTGTAATATTTCAGTAGTGTTTGGTTATGGTTTACCTGATCACAGTTACATTTTCTTGATTTTTTAAAGTTTATTTTGAATTTTTTTCACTGAAATGCAAGAGTCGAAATGTTTCATTAATGTTTGGTTGTGGATTACCGTGTCACAGATACATATACGTGATTTATCAAAGTTACTATTGAATTTCTTTCGTTGACATACAAGAGATGGAATATTTCAATATTGTTTGGTTGTGGTTTACCTTGTCACATTTACATTTTCATGATTTTCCAAATTTAATTTTGAATTTCTTTCATTGAAATGCGAGAGTTTCATTGAAAAGCAAGAGTTGGAATATTTCAGTAGTGTTTGCTTATGTTTTACCTTGTCAAAGTTAAATTTTATTGATTTTTTAAAGTTAATTTTTATTTTATTTCGTTTAAATGCATGAGTTTGTATATTTCAGTAGTGTGCTGTTGTAGGTGACCCTGTCGCTTTTACATTTTCTTAATTTTTCAAAGTTCATTTTGAATTTCTTTCGTTGCAATGCAAGTGTTGGAATATTTCAGTAGTGTTTGGTTGTGGTTTACCTTGTCACAGTTACATTTTCTTAATTTTTCAAAGTTTATTTTGAATTTCTTTCGTTGAAATGCAAGAGTTGGAATATTTTAGTTGTGTTTGATTGTGGTTTACCTTGTCACACTTGAATTTTCATGATTTTTAAAATTTAATTTTGAATTTATTTCGTTGAAATGCAAGAGTTGGAATATTTTAGTAGTGTTTGGTTGTGGTTTACCTTTGTCACAGTTAAATTTTAGTTATTTGTCAAAGTTCATTTTTAATTTCATTCTTTGAACATATAGATTTTGATTTTTTGTTTTGTGAGTGTTTTATTTTTACATTGTCAGAGTTACAATTTACTGATTATTCAATGTTCATTTTTAAGTTATGTAGTGGAATTGAAAGAGATGGAGTATTTAAGCAGTGTTTGGTTGTGGTTTAAATTGTCAAAGTTACATTTTTTTGATTTTTCAAATTTTATTTTGAATTTCTTTCCTTGAAATGCAAGAGTTGGAATATTTCAGTAGTGTTTGGTCGTGGTTTACCTTGTCACAGTTACATTTTCTTGATTTTTCACATCTAATTTTTAATTTCTTTAGATGAAATTCAATAGTTGGAATATTTTAGTGGTGTATGGTTGTTGTTTAAATATTCAAAGTTAGATTTTCTATATTTTTAAAAGTTCATTTTGATTATCTGTAGTTGAAATGAAAGAGTTGGAATATTTCAGTAGTGTTTGGTTGTGGTTTACCTTGTCACAGTTACATTTTCTTGATTTTTCAAAGTTTATTTTGAATTTTTTTCGTTGAAATTCAAGAGTTTGAATATTTCAGTAGTGTTTTGTT